>NW_027221771.1:5000-81801 GCF_030179915.1 Drosophila takahashii
GACGTCTAAATATCGAAATTATTTAATTCCGTTTGCCACCCATACGATAGATATTAACTATCTATAATAATAATGTGTACGCATAAAATATTATATGTATATATATAGACCAACAGACAAGCACTTCACCCTATAGTAGTTTTTGGCCACGACGTCTATATATCGGGCATATTTAATTCTCTTTGCCACCCAACCAAAGATATTCACTTTTTTATATAAAGTATTATTTGATCATATTAATATAACCAATTATTTCTGCCATATTCATATAATTTCTTTATGAATTATTTTTTGGTCATATCCATATAATCTATATGCCGTATCCATATAATGAATACGGCATATCCATACAACAAGCCATATTTGTATGTCAATGTATATTTTATTATACATTTTTTTTCTTTATACATATAATATGGTATTTCCATATCGCTATAATTGAATTATATGTATAAGATATCATTTATATATAGCATTGCCAAAATAATATGATAAACATAAATTTTGAACAATACGGCCGGTCGGCGAGCACTGCCTCCCTATATATGTTTTTGGCCACGACGTCTAAATATTGGGTATTTTTCGTACTGCGGCCCCGGTGTATGTAAATTGGGCATATTTCGTACTGATGCCAACATATCTATATGACTCATTATTTTCTTCCATATCAATATAACTTCTTTTATTTCCATATTCAAGTAATTTCTTTATTTGCCATATCAATATAAAATATTTTTTGGTCATATTTATATAATCTATATGCCGTATCCATATAATGAATACGGCATATCCATACAACTAGCCATATTTGTATGTCAATGTATATTTTATTATACATTTTTTTTCTTTATACATATAATATGGTATTTCCATATCGCTATAATTGAATTATATGTATAAGATATCATTTATATATAGCATTGCCAAAATAATATGATAAACATAAATTTTGAACAATACGGCCGGTCGGCGAGCACTGCCTCCCTATATATGTTTTTGGCCACGACGTCTAAATATTGGGTATTTTTCGTACTGCGGCCCCGGTGTATGTAAATTGGGCATATTTCGTACTGATGCCAACATATCTATATGACTCATTATTTTCTTCCATATCAATATAACTTCTTTTATTTCCATATTCAAGTAATTTCTTTATTTGCCATATCAATATAAAATATTTTTTGGTCATATTTATATAATCTATATGCCGTATCCATATAATGAATACGGCATATCCATACAACTAGCCATATTTGTATGTCAATGTATATTTTATTATACATTTTTTTTCTTTATACATATAATATGGTATTTCCATATCGCTATAATTGAATTATATGTATAAGATATCATTTATATATAGCATTGCCAAAATAATATGATAAACATAAATTTTGAACAATACGGCCGGTCGGCGAGCACTGCCTCCCTATATATGTTTTTGGCCACGACGTCTAAATATTGGGTATTTTTCGTACTGCGGCCCCGGTGTATGTAAATTGGGCATATTTCGTACTGATGCCAACATATCTATATGACTCATTATTTTCTTCCATATCAATATAACTTCTTTTATTTCCATATTCAAGTAATTTCTTTATTTGCCATATCAATATAAAATATTTTTTGGTCATATTTATATAATCTATATGCCGTATCCATATAATGAATACGGCATATCCATACAACTAGCCATATTTGTATGTCAATGTATATTTTATTATACATTTTTTTTCTTTATACATATAATATGGTATTTCCATATCGCTATAATTGAATTATATGTATAAGATATCATTTATATATAGCATTGCCAAAATAATATGATAAACATAAATTTTGAACAATACGGCCGGTCGGCGAGCACTGCCTCCCTATATATGTTTTTGGCCACGACGTCTAAATATTGGGTATTTTTCGTACTGCGGCCCCGGTGTATGTAAATTGGGCATATTTCGTACTGATGCCAACATATCTATATGACTCATTATTTTCTTCCATATCAATATAACTTCTTTTATTTCCATATTCAAGTAATTTCTTTATTTGCCATATCAATATAAAATATTTTTTGGTCATATTTATATAATCTATATGCCGTATCCATATAATGAATACGGCATATCCATACAACTAGCCATATTTGTATGTCAATGTATATTTTATTATACATTTTTTTTCTTTATACATATAATATGGTATTTCCATATCGCTATAATTGAATTATATGTATAAGATATCATTTATATATAGCATTGCCAAAATAATATGAAAAACATAAATTTTGAACAATACAACCGGTCGGCGAGCACTGCCTCCCTATATATGTTTTTGGCCACGACGTCTAAATATTGGGTATTTATCGTACTGCGGCTCCGGTGTATGTAAATTGGGCATATTTCGTACTGATGCCACCATATCCATATAACTTATTTTTTGTTCTATATCTATATAATTAATTTTTTTCCATACCTATAACTATTAAACTAATTTTTTTCCATATCCATACTTGAACTTATTATTTTTCCCATATCCATATAACTCGTTTTTTCCATATCCACACTAGAATTTAGTATTTATCCCATATCCATATAAATCATTATTTACCATATCAATATAAATAATATTTTTCCATATTCATACTAGAACTTATTATTTCTTTAATATTCATATAACTCAATATTTTTTCATATCCATACTAGAACTTATTCTTTTTCCCATATCCATACTAGAACTTATAAATTTTCCCATATTCATATAACTAATTTTTTTCATATCCATACTAGAACATTATATTTTTGCCATATCTATATAACTCATTTTATTCCATATCCATACTAGAACTTATTATTTCTTTAATATCCATATAACTTAATATTTTTCCATATCCATACCAGAACTTTTTATTTTTCCCATATCCATAGAACTAATTTTTTTCATATCCATACTAGAACCTAATTTTCTTCCTATATCCATATAACTTATTATTTACTATTACAATATAATTAATTTTTTCCATATCCATACTAGAGCTTATTATCTCTTCAATATCCATAAAACTCAATATTTTTTCATATCCATACTAGAACTGATTATTTTTCCCATATCCATACTAGAACTCAGTATTCTTCCCATATCCATACTACAACTTAGTATTTTTCCCATATGCATATAACTCATTATTTAGCATATCAATATAACTAATTTTTTTCCATATCCATACTAGAACTTATTATTTCTTTAATATCCATATAACTCAATATTTTTTTATATCCATACTAGAACTTATTATTTTTCCCATATCCATACTAGAACTTATAAATTTTCCCATATTCATATAACTAATTTTTTTCATATCCATACTAGAACATTAAATTTTTTGCCATATCTATATAACTCATTTTATTCCATATCCATACTAGAACTTATTATTTCTTTAATATCCATATAACTCAATATTTTTTCATATCCATACTAGAACTTATCATTTTTCCCATATTCATATAACTCATTTTTCCATATCCATACTAGAACTCTGTATTCTTTTCCATATCCATATAACTCATTTTTTTTTTCATATCCATACTAGAACTTATTATTTTTCCCATATCCACATAACTCATTTTTTTCATATCCATACTAGAACTTGTTATTTTTCCCATATCCATATAACTCATTTTTTTCATATCCATACTAGAACTTAATATTATTTTCATATCCATATAACTCATGTTTGGACTTGGAATATTTTTATACACGTCACTAATAGGATGACGATTCAGTTGGCTACCTTAAGAGGTACATATACTTGCATATGTCTCTTACTTGTATGTTCGGACTTAGAATATTTTTATACACGTCACTAATAGGATGACGATTCAGTTGGCTACCTTAAGAGGTACATATACTTGCATATGTCTCTTACTTGTATGTTCGGACTTAGAATATTTTTATACACGTCACTAATAGGATGACGATTCAGTTGGCTACCTTAAGAGGTACATATACTTGCATATGTCTCTTATTTGCATGTTCGGACTTAGAATATTTTTATACGCGTCACTAATAGGATGACGATTCAGTTGGCTACCTTAAGAGGTACATATACTTGCATATGTCTCTTACTTGTATGTTCGGACTTAGAATATTTTTATACACGTCACTAATAGGATGACGATTCAGTTGGCTACCTTAAGAGGTACATATACTTGCATATGTCTCTTACTTGTATGTTCGGACTTAGAATATTTTTATACACGTCACTAATAGGATGACGATTCAGTTGGCTACCTTAAGAGGTACATATACTTGCATATGTCTCTTACTTGTATGTTCGGACTTAGAATATTTGTATACACGTCACTAATAGGATGACGATTCAGTTGGCTACCTTAAGAAGTACATATACTTGCATATGTCTCTTATTTGCATGTTCGGACTTAGAATATTTTTATACGCGTCACTAATAGGATGACGATACATATGGCTACCATTGTTAAATATATTTAAATAAAATTTATTTAAATATAATTATTATTTTATATATATATATTTTATATATATATATATTCTGACTTAAAAAAGCCAAACAAAATAAACACAATTAAATTTATGTTTATTATCGAATCATCAAGCAAAGGATAAGCTTCAGTGGATCGCAGTATGGCAGCTGCTCAACCACTTACAACACCTTGCCTGTTACAAAAGTCGTTTACAATTGATTCTAGGCTTTGTCATTGTATTAAATAATGCTTTTATATGTAACTAGCGCGGCATCAGGTGATCGAAGATCCTCCCAATTTACTATGTTACAAATTACATTGGCATCACATCCATTGTCGTTTATAAAGTAAATTATAAACTTTAAATGGTTTAGAAGCCATACAATGCAAATTGCCCCTTATTTATCATTGCAGTCCAGCACGGATACGACCTTAGAGGCGTTCAGGCATAATCCAACGGACGTAGCGTCATACCACTGTTCGCTCGAACAAGTATTGTGCCATTGGTCCGTACCTGCGGTTCCTCTCGTACTACGCAGGAATGCTGTCGCAACAACGTTTTGTCATTAGTAGGGTAAAACTAACCTGTCTCACGACGGTCTAAACCCAGCTCACGTTCCCTTGCATGGGTGAACAATCCAACGCTTGGTGAATTTTGCTTCACAATGATAGGAAGAGCCGACATCGAAGGATCAAAAAGCGACGTCGCTATGAACGCTTGGCCGCCACAAGCCAGTTATCCCTATGGTAACTTTTCTGACACCTCTTGTTAAAAACTCTTTAAACCAAAAGGATCGATAGGCCGAGCTTTTGCTGTCCCTGTGTGTACTGAACACCGAGATCAAGTCAGCATTTGCCCTTTTGCTCTATGTGTGGTTTCTGTCCGCACTGAGCTGGCCTTGGGACACCTCCGTTATTATTTGAGAGATGTACCGCCCCAGTCAAACTCCCTACCTGGCAATGTCCTTGAATTGGATCATACCTGAGTAATTGGAGTTATACCAAATTTTCAAATCAAAAATACATAAATGCACCGTTTTATTAAAGAATTTGTTTGCGATTATATAACAAACTCGTGATACTTTGATCAAGAAGCTTGCATCAAAACCCAATACCATAAGATATAATAAATATATCCGTATAATGGCTAGGAAATGATACACGTTCCATTTAATCAAGTAAGTAAGGAAACAATAAGAGTAGTGGTATTTCATTGACGATACCAAACCGAAGTCTAATATCTCCCACTTATTCTACACCTCTTATGTCTCCTTACACTGCCAGATTAGAGTCAAGCTCAAAAGGGTCTTCTTTCCCCGCTAATTATTCCAAGCCCGTTCCCTTGGCTGTGGTTTCGCTAGATAGTAGATAGGGACAGTAGGAATCTCGTTAATCCATTCATGCGCGTCACTAATTAGATGACGAGGCATTTGGCTACCTTAAGAGAGTCATAGTTACTCCCGCCGTTGACCCGCGCTTACTTGAATTTCTTCACTTTGACATTCAGAGCACTGGGCAGAAATCACATTGTGTCAACACCCGCTAGGGCCATCACAATGCTTTGTTTTAATTAGACAGTCGGATTCCCCAAGTCCGTGCCAGTTCTGAATTGATTGTTAATTGATAATCGTTATAATTAATAAGAACTAATTGGTTTGACCCAATTAGTATTCTTAAAAATTTTAGCAAGAAAGTTCCACAATTGGCTACGTAACTAACTATCCGGGGAACAAGTAACTAACATAAATGCTAGAAACTCTATTTACCCAGAACGAGCACATAAACCATGTTATTGTTTCCCAATCAAGCCCGACTATCTCAATCTTCAGAGCCAATCCTTATCCCGAAGTTACGGATCTAATTTGCCGACTTCCCTTACCTACATTATTCTATCGACTAGAGACTCTTCACCTTGGAGACCAGCTGCGGATATTGGTACGGCCTGTTGAGAAGTTTGCGTGTCCCCACCATAAATTTTCAAGGTCCGAGGAGAAAATATCGACACAACAGTATATGTCATGCTCTTCTAGCCCATCTACCATATCTCTCTGCGAAAGACTTCCATGGTAGTACGGCTATAAAACAGAAAAGAAAACTCTTCCGATATCTCTCGACGGCTTCTTTATGGTCGTTCCTGTTGCCAGGATGAGCACGAGGCCCATATTTAATAACAAACGGATACTCAACAGGTTACGGAATTGGAACCGTATTCCCTTTCGTTCAAAATTATTCAAGTATATTATATTAGCTTGATTTGTATATATTGCGTTTTTGGTTTTACTTGAAAATTTTCGGCTTTCGCCTTGAACTTAGGACCGACTAACTCGTGATCAACCACTGTTCACACGAAACCCTTCTCCACTTCAGTCCTCCAAGGTCTCATTCGATTATTTGCTACTACCACCAAGATCTGTACCAATGGCAGCTCCATGCAGGCTTACGCCAAACACTTCTACGCATACCATTGTACCTTCCTACTCACTAAAGTTTCAAAATTTATATCACAAGTAATATAAATCATCTACTTTAGCGGTAATGTATAGGTATACAACTTAAGCGCCATCCATTTTAAGGGCTAGTTGCTTCGGCAGGTGAGTTGTTACACACTCCTTAGCGGATTTCGACTTCCATGATCACCGTCCTGCTGTTTTAAGCAACCAACGCCTTTCATGGTATCTGCATGAGTTGTTAATTTGGGCACCGTAACATTACGTTTGGTTCATCCCACAGCGCCAGTTCTGCTTACCAAAAGTGGCCCACTGGGCACATTATATCATAACCTTAAACTTCATATCAAGAAAGTTAAGGTTCTTACCCATTTAAAGTTTGAGAATAGGTTAAGATCGTTTCGACCCTAAGGCCTCTAATCATTCGCTTTACCAGATAAGATTATTTTATATAATATTAAAATGCACCAGCTATCCTGAGGGAAACTTCGGAAGGAACCAGCTACTAGATGGTTCGATTGGTCTTTCGCCCCTATACTCAATTCTGACAATCGATTTGCACGTCAGAACTGTTTCGGTCTTCCATCAGGGTTTCCCCTGACTTCAACCTGATCAAGTATAGTTCACCATCTTTCGGGTCACAGCATATATGCTCAAGGTACGTTCCAGTTAGAGGCATAAATAATATAAATATCATTATACATAACTATATAGAACGCCCCGGGATTGTGTTAATTAGCTATAAATAGTTAAAAAACTAATCCCATTATTAGTCAAGTTAATTACGCTATTAGGTTTATATCCCAATAACTTGCACATATGTTAGACTCCTTGGTCCGTGTTTCAAGACGGGTCCCGAAGGTATCCTGAATCTTTCGCATTGTTAATCCTACAAGTGCATATAATAAACACAAAAATCAATGATAATCATGCCATTATATAATTCCGAAAAATTAACGCACTGTATTCATATAAATCTATCAGCACTTTATCAAATTAATAACATTTATTCTGTGTTAAAATGCAAGCAATTTAATTTGAATAAACTATAAGTTATATTTTATGATAAATTTGGTATGCTAATAGATTACAATGTCCTTATATGGAAAAAATGCACACTATTATCATAATATTGTTTAAATATTACAATTTTAATGATGAATTTTCCATAACGGATATTCAGGTTCATCGGGCTTAACCTCTAAGCAGTTTCACGTACTGTTTAACTCTCTATTCAGAGTTCTTTTCAACTTTCCCTCACGGTACTTGTTTACTATCGGTCTCATGGTTATATTTAGTTTTAGATGGAGTTTACCACCCACTTAGTGCTGCACTATCAAGCAACACGACTCTTTGGAAACATCATCTAGTAATCATTAACGTTATACGGGCCTGGCACCCTCTATGGGTAAATGGCCTCATTTAAGAAGGACTTAAATCGTTAATTTCTCATACTAGAATATTGACGCTCCATACACTGCATCTCACATTTGCCATATAGACAAAGTGACTTAGTGCTGAACTGATTTCTTTTCGCTCGCCGCTACTAAGAAAATCCTTGTTAGTTTCTTTTCCTCCCCTAATTAATATGCTTAAATTCAGGGGGTAGTCCCATATGAGTTGAGGTTGTATATAACTTTTATTTGCAATTAATTCTTTATATATAATGATAAAACATTTTATTAAATTCGTTTAAAGCTGACGTATATATATATTAATGGCATTTATTTGTAACGAATTAACGAAGAATAATAATATTGTCAACGTTTTTCATATTTCAAATCATTAATAAGAGACAATTCTAGATAATATTTTATGCTAGACATTTCTCAGTATTATTTGATTGAAAAAGAAAATATTCCTCTTCGTTTTTCTCAAAGTTTAATTACTATTGTGAGATAATGTTTTTCATATATTTGTTAATATTATGAATAAAATAATTAAATTATTTTTATCCAATAATATACCATATGCTTATAAAATTTTATTATAAAATTTGTATAAACAACTTAATTAGCATAGTCTTACAACCCTCAACCATATGTAGTCCAAGCAGCACTATAAAATTAATTAAAGTACATAACAGCATGGACTGCGATATGCGTTCAAAATGTCGATGTTCATGTGTCCTGCAGTTCACACGATGACGCACAGTTTGCTGCGTTCTTCATCGACCCATGAGCCGAGTGATCCACCGCTTAGAGTTTTATAATATTGGTTTTAAATTTGGTCAAATATGTTTTTATTGAAAGAAATTAAAAATACACCATTTTACTGGCATATATCAATTCCTTCAATAAATGTATTTATATACCTAAAATAAATGCTGCGAAATGTCTTAGTTTTATATAAACAATATATATCAAAGTATTATTTGTAATGGCATTTGTTTGTTAATATATATTGATAATTTTATATAAAACATTAACCTGAAACCAGGTACAACATTGTATATTTTAGGTTGTTGCATTATCCAATGTATGATCATCATCAAATTAGTTGGCCAATACATCTCGCAACGCGTGTATATTATGGTCCATATACACACAAAAGTTTATAATAAATATATAAAATATATTTTATTATATTAATAATTCGATTTGCTTGTTCGAATTTTATGTTTGTTTCTATTTAATTTATTTGTAATAATATTATATTATTACAATATTTCGATTTGCTTGTTCGAAATTTATTTGATCTTTTACTTTTAAGATCATATTTTTGGTATAATTATTATTATAATTATTATGTATATATATATATATATTGGTAATTTGTATTAAATTTGTATTAACAAATTTTTTTATTAACGGTAAGGATATTATACAATAATGATCCTTCCGCAGGTTCACCTACGGAAACCTTGTTACGACTTTTACTTCCTCTAAATAATCAAGTTCGGTCAACTTTTGCGAAACAACCGTAACACACAAGGCGTCACAGTGATCACGTCCGGAGACCTCACTAAATAATTCAATCGGTAGTAGCGACGGGCGGTGTGTACAAAGGGCAGGGACGTAATCAATGCGAGTTAATGACTCACACTTACTGGGAATTCCAAGTTCATGTGAACAGTTTCAGTTCACAATCCCAAGCATGAAAGTGGTTCAGCGGTTTACCCGGACCTCTCGGTCTAGGAAATACACGTTGATACTTTCATTGTAGCGCGCGTGCAGCCCAGGACATCTAAGGGCATCACAGACCTGTTATTGCTCAATCTCATTATTGCTAGACGCAATTTGTCCATTTAAGAAGCTAGTGTCCTTATAATGGGACAAACCAACAGGTACGGCTCCACTTATATAAACACATTCAAACACAATAAACATTTTACTGCCACCATGAATGAAGGCTATATAAGCTTCAACACCATAATCCTGAAGATATCTATTTAATATATTTGAGTCTCGTTCGTTATCGGAATTAACCAGACAAATCACTCCACGAACTAAGAACGGCCATGCACCACCACCCATAGATTCGAGAAAGAGCTATCAATCTGTCTTACACACTTATGTTCGGACCTGGTAAGTTTTCCCGTGTTGAGTCAAATTAAGCCGCAGGCTCCACTCCTGGTGGTGCCCTTCCGTCAATTCCTTTAAGTTTCAGCTTTGCAACCATACTTCCCCCGGAGCCCAAAAGCTTTGGTTTCCCGGGAAGCGACTGAGAGAGCCATAAAAGTAGCTACACCCAATTGCTAGCTGGCATCGTTTATGGTTAGAACTAGGGCGGTATCTGATCGCCTTCGAACCTCTAACTTTCGTTCTTGATTAATGAAAACATCTTTGGCAAATGCTTTCGCTTAAGTTAGTCTTACGACGGTCCAAGAATTTCACCTCTCGCGTCGTAATACTAATGCCCCCAAACTGCTTCTATTAATCATTACCTCTTGATCTGAAAACCAATGAAAGCAGAACAGAGGTCTTATTTCATTATCCCATGCACAGAATATTCAGGCATTTGAAGCCTGCTTTAAGCACTCTAATTTGTTCAAAGTAATTGTACCGGCCCACAATAACACTCGTTTAAGAGCACTAATGCAGGTTTTTAAATAGGAGGAACATATGAAAAAATACAAGTATTTAAACACATATAAGAACTCCACCGGTAATACGCTTACATACATAAAGGTATAGTACTAACCACAATTGTAAGTTGTACTACCCGTATGAAGCACAAGTTCAACTACGAACGTTTTAACCGCAACAACTTTAATATACGCTATTGGAGCTGGAATTACCGCGGCTGCTGGCACCAGACTTGCCCTCCAATTGGTCCTTGTTAAAGGATTTAAAGTGTACTCATTCCAATTACAGGGCCTCGGATATGAGTCCTGTATTGTTATTTTTCGTCACTACCTCCCCGAGCTGGGAGTGGGTAATTTACGCGCCTGCTGCCTTCCTTAGATGTGGTAGCCGTTTCTCAGGCTCCCTCTCCGGAATCGAACCCTGATTCCCCGTTACCCGTTGCAACCATGGTAGTCCTAGATACTACCATCAAAAGTTGATAGGGCAGACATTTGAAAGATCTGTCGTCGGTACAAGACCATACGATCTGCATGTTATCTAGAGTTCAACCAATATAACGATCTTGCGATCGCTTGGTTTTAGCCTAATAAAAGCACATGTCCCATAAGGTTCATGTTTTAATTGCATGTATTAGCTCTAGAATTACCACAGTTATCCAAGTAACTGTTAACGATCTAAGGAACCATAACTGATATAATGAGCCTTTTGCGGTTTCACTTTTAATTCGTGTGTACTTAGACATGCATGGCTTAATCTTTGAGACAAGCATATAACTACTGGCAGGATCAACCAGAATAATGTTTTCGTTCATATTTCATTCATATTTTTTGAATAGAAATTAGTAATATAAATATAATAGATTTTATTTCCATTTTATATGTTCGGTTTTTCTTAAATATTGATTTTAATTCAATATTTTTTTTTTGCTTTGTGAAATAATTCTATTTTAATTCGAATACGGCCATTTTTATATGGCATTCGTATACGTTCTTTAATTTTTACTTGTTTCGCCACTAATATAACAAGTTTATAATTGATGTTAAAGAAAAAGTACAACTTTTTTATAACACAATTTTCAATATATATTGTTCTTTCTATAAGTTTTTATTATATTATATATACATATTTCATTCTAAAATATCATTTTTGTTCAACATACATAATTATTGTATCCACACATGTACAATTTTTGTTTAACCAATATAAATATTGAGTTAAATCATTTGCATTTTGATGATAAATTTAAAATTTATCTTTTCCATATAACTCTCTGGTAATATATGATATAAAACCGAGCGCATATGAAATTATTTTGATCACTAATATTGCAATTATATTTTATTATAATGCTTTTTGTAAACACATTGTACCGGCAAGCGATACTCTGTGCCCAAACGACAGGGGATATAATAATTTAATATAAATTATCATATATACCTGCCACCAAAGATTAACGATAAAAGTCGGAAACAATTTGTTATTCTATATATAATAGAAACTTGACCTCTGTTTCACCTTATTATCATGGGTTTATAATATTAACCGCGTAGCCAAGTCTTAATTTCATTTAAGAAACAAATTTATACGGATAATATTTTGATTTTAATATATGTTGTTCTATTGATAACAAAAGTATATATTATAATATATTTTGTTCAATAGTAGATGGACTACTTACTGTACCATCCTTATTTTTTATTATTATTGATATACATTATATTGACAACAGCATATGATATTCATATGGTTTGTTCAATAATTAATTGGTGGACAACCACTGACCATCCTATAGTAGTTTTTGGCCACGACGTCTAAATATCGAAATTATTTAATTCCGTTTGCCACCCATACGATAGATATTAACTATCTATAATAATAATGTGTACGCATAAAATATTATATGTATATATATAGACCAACAGACAAGCACTTCACCCTATAGTAGTTTTTGGCCACGACGTCTATATATCGGGCATATTTAATTCTCTTTGCCACCCAACCAAAGATATTCACTTTTTTATATAAAGTATTATTTGATCATATTAATATAACCAATTATTTCTGCCATATTCATATAATTTCTTTATGAATTATTTTTTGGTCATATCCATATAATCTATATGCCGTATCCATATAATGAATACGGCATATCCATACAACTAGCCATATTTGTATGTCAATGTATATTTTATTATACATTTTTTTTCTTTATACATATAATATGGTATTTCCATATCGCTATAATTGAATTATATGTATAAGATATCATTTATATATAGCATTGCCAAAATAATATGATAAACATAAATTTTGAACAATACGGCCGGTCGGCGAGCACTGCCTCCCTATATATGTTTTTGGCCACGACGTCTAAATATTGGGTATTTTTCGTACTGCGGCCCCGGTGTATGTAAATTGGGCATATTTCGTACTGATGCCAACATATCTATATGACTCATTATTTTCTTCCATATCAATATAACTTCTTTTATTTCCATATTCAAGTAATTTCTTTATTTGCCATATCAATATAAAATATTTTTTGGTCATATTTATATAATCTATATGCCGTATCCATATAATGAATACGGCATATCCATACAACTAGCCATATTTGTATGTCAATGTATATTTTATTATACATTTTTTTTCTTTATACATATAATATGGTATTTCCATATCGCTATAATTGAATTATATGTATAAGATATCATTTATATATAGCATTGCCAAAATAATATGATAAACATAAATTTTGAACAATACGGCCGGTCGGCGAGCACTGCCTCCCTATATATGTTTTTGGCCACGACGTCTAAATATTGGGTATTTTTCGTACTGCGGCCCCGGTGTATGTAAATTGGGCATATTTCGTACTGATGCCAACATATCTATATGACTCATTATTTTCTTCCATATCAATATAACTTCTTTTATTTCCATATTCAAGTAATTTCTTTATTTGCCATATCAATATAAAATATTTTTTGGTCATATTTATATAATCTATATGCCGTATCCATATAATGAATACGGCATATCCATACAACTAGCCATATTTGTATGTCAATGTATATTTTATTATACATTTTTTTTCTTTATACATATAATATGGTATTTCCATATCGCTATAATTGAATTATATGTATAAGATATCATTTATATATAGCATTGCCAAAATAATATGATAAACATAAATTTTGAACAATACGGCCGGTCGGCGAGCACTGCCTCCCTATATATGTTTTTGGCCACGACGTCTAAATATTGGGTATTTTTCGTACTGCGGCCCCGGTGTATGTAAATTGGGCATATTTCGTACTGATGCCAACATATCTATATGACTCATTATTTTCTTCCATATCAATATAACTTCTTTTATTTCCATATTCAAGTAATTTCTTTATTTGCCATATCAATATAAAATATTTTTTGGTCATATTTATATAATCTATATGCCGTATCCATATAATGAATACGGCATATCCATACAACTAGCCATATTTGTATGTCAATGTATATTTTATTATACATTTTTTTTCTTTATACATATAATATGGTATTTCCATATCGCTATAATTGAATTATATGTATAAGATATCATTTATATATAGCATTGCCAAAATAATATGATAAACATAAATTTTGAACAATACGGCCGGTCGGCGAGCACTGCCTCCCTATATATGTTTTTGGCCACGACGTCTAAATATTGGGTATTTTTCGTACTGCGGCCCCGGTGTATGTAAATTGGGCATATTTCGTACTGATGCCAACATATCTATATGACTCATTATTTTCTTCCATATCAATATAACTTCTTTTATTTCCATATTCAAGTAATTTCTTTATTTGCCATATCAATATAAAATATTTTTTGGTCATATTTATATAATCTATATGCCGTATCCATATAATGAATACGGCATATCCATACAACTAGCCATATTTGTATGTCAATGTATATTTTATTATACATTTTTTTTCTTTATACATATAATATGGTATTTCCATATCGCTATAATTGAATTATATGTATAAGATATCATTTATATATAGCATTGCCAAAATAATATGAAAAACATAAATTTTGAACAATACGGCCGGTCGGCGAGCACTGCCTCCCTATATATGTTTTTGGCCACGACGTCTAAATATTGGGTATTTATCGTACTGCGGCTCCGGTGTATGTAAATTGGGCATATTTCGTACTGATGCCACCATATCCATATAACTTATTTTTTGTTCTATATCTATATAATTATCCATATCCACACTAGAATTTAGTATTTATCCCATATCCATATAAATCATTATTTACCATATCAATATAAATAATATTTTTCCATATTCATACTAGAACTTATTATTTCTTTAATATTCATATAACTCAATATTTTTTCATATCCATACTAGAACTTATTCTTTTTCCCATATCCATACTAGAACTTATAAATTTTCCCATATTCATATAACTAATTTTTTTCATATCCATACTAGAACATTATATTTTTGCCATATCTCTACAACTCATTTTATTCCATATCCATACTAGAACTTATTATTTCTTAAATATCCATATAACTTAATATTTTTCCATATCCATACCAGAACTTTTTATTTTTCCCATATCCATAGAACTAATTTTTTTCATATCCATACTAGAACCTAATTTTCTTCCTATATCCATATAACTTATTATTTACTATTACAATATAATTAATTTTTTCCATATCCATACTAGAGCTTATTATCTCTTCAATATCCATAAAACTCAATATTTTTTCATATCCATACTAGAACTGATTATTTTTCCCATATCCATACTAGAACTCAGTATTCTTCCCATATCCATACTACAACTTAGTATTTTTCCCATATGCATATAACTCATTATTTAGCATATCAATATAACTAATTTTTTTCCATATCCATACTAGAACTTATTATTTCTTTAATATCCATATAACTCAATATTTTTTTATATCCATACTAGAACTTATTATTTTTCCCATATCCATACTAGAACTTATAAATTTTCCCATATTCATATAACTAATTTTTTTCATATCCATACTAGAACATTAAATTTTTTGCCATATCTATATAACTCATTTTATTCCATATCCATACTAGAACTTATTATTTCTTTAATATCCATATAACTCAATATTTTTTCATATCCATACTAGAACTTATCATTTTTCCCATATTCATATAACTCATTTTTCCATATCCATACTAGAACTCTGTATTCTTTTCCATATCCATATAACTCATTTTTTTTTCATATCCATACTAGAAATTATTATTTTTCCCATATCCACATAACTCATTTTTTTCATATCCATACTAGAACTTGTTATTTTTCCCATATCCATATAACTCATTTTTTTCATATCCATACTAGAACTTAATATTATTTTCATATCCATATAACTCATGTTTGGACTTGGAATATTTTTATACACGTCACTAATAGGATGACGATTCAATCATCTATTTTAAGAGGAACATTGACTTGCATATGTCTCTTACTTGCATGTTCGGACTTAGAATATTTTTATACACGTCACTAATAGGATGACGATTCAGTTGGCTACCTTAAGAGGTACATATACTTGCATATGTCTCTTACTTGTATGTTCGGACTTAGAATATTTTTATACACGTCACTAATAGGATGACGATTCAGTTGGCTACCTTAAGAGGTACATATACTTGCATATGTCTCTTATTTGCATGTTCGGACTTAGAATATTTTTATACGCGTCACTAATAGGATGACGATTCAGTTGGCTACCTTAAGAGGTACATATACTTGCATATGTCTCTTATTTGCATGTTCGGACTTAGAATATTTTTATACGCGTCACTAATAGGATGACGATTCAGTTGGCTACCTTAAGAGGTACATATACTTGCATATGTCTCTTACTTGTATGTTCGGACTTAGAATATTTGTATACACGTCACTAATAGGATGACGATTCAGTTGGCTACCTTAAGAAGTACATATACTTGCATATGTCTCTTATTTGCATGTTCGGACTTAGAATATTTTTATACGCGTCACTAATAGGATGACGATACATATGGCTACCATTGTTAAATATATTTAAATAAAATTTATTTAAATATAATTATTATTTTATATATATATATTTTATATATATATATATATTCTGACTTAAAAAAGCCAAACAAAATAAACACAATTAAATTTATGTTTATTATCGAATCATCAAGCAAAGGATAAGCTTCAGTGGATCGCAGTATGGCAGCTGCTCAACCACTTACAACACCTTGCCTGTTACAAAAGTCGTTTACAATTGATTCTAGGCTTTGTCATTGTATTAAATAATGCTTTTATATGTAACTAGCGCGGCATCAGGTGATCGAAGATCCTCCCAATTTACTATGTTACAAATTACATTGGCATCACATCCATTGTCGTTTATAAAGTAAATTATAAACTTTAAATGGTTTAGAAGCCATACAATGCAAATTGCCCCTTATTTATCATTGCAGTCCAGCACGGATACGACCTTAGAGGCGTTCAGGCATAATCCAACGGACGTAGCGTCATACCACTGTTCGCTCGAACAAGTATTGTGCCATTGGTCCGTACCTGCGGTTCCTCTCGTACTACGCAGGAATGCTGTCGCAACAACGTTTTGTCATTAGTAGGGTAAAACTAACCTGTCTCACGACGGTCTAAACCCAGCTCACGTTCCCTTGCATGGGTGAACAATCCAACGCTTGGTGAATTTTGCTTCACAATGATAGGAAGAGCCGACATCGAAGGATCAAAAAGCGACGTCGCTATGAACGCTTGGCCGCCACAAGCCAGTTATCCCTATGGTAACTTTTCTGACACCTCTTGTTAAAAACTCTTTAAACCAAAAGGATCGATAGGCCGAGCTTTTGCTGTCCCTGTGTGTACTGAACACCGAGATCAAGTCAGCATTTGCCCTTTTGCTCTATGTGTGGTTTCTGTCCGCACTGAGCTGGCCTTGGGACACCTCCGTTATTATTTGAGAGATGTACCGCCCCAGTCAAACTCCCTACCTGGCAATGTCCTTGAATTGGATCATACCTGAGTAATTGGAGTTATACCAAATTTTCAAATCAAAAATACATAAATGCACCGTTTTATTAAAGAATTTGTTTGCGATTATATAACAAACTCGTGATACTTTGATCAAGAAGCTTGCATCAAAACCCAATACCATAAGATATAATAAATATATCCGTATAATGGCTAGGAAATGATACACGTTCCATTTAATCAAGTAAGTAAGGAAACAATAAGAGTAGTGGTATTTCATTGACGATACCAAACCGAAGTCTAATATCTCCCACTTATTCTACACCTCTTATGTCTCCTTACACTGCCAGATTAGAGTCAAGCTCAAAAGGGTCTTCTTTCCCCGCTAATTATTCCAAGCCCGTTCCCTTGGCTGTGGTTTCGCTAGATAGTAGATAGGGACAGTAGGAATCTCGTTAATCCATTCATGCGCGTCACTAATTAGATGACGAGGCATTTGGCTACCTTAAGAGAGTCATAGTTACTCCCGCCGTTGACCCGCGCTTACTTGAATTTCTTCACTTTGACATTCAGAGCACTGGGCAGAAATCACATTGTGTCAACACCCGCTAGGGCCATCACAATGCTTTGTTTTAATTAGACAGTCGGATTCCCCAAGTCCGTGCCAGTTCTGAATTGATTGTTAATTGATAATCGTTATAATTAATAAGAACTAATTGGTTTGACCCAATTAGTATTCTTAAAAATTTTAGCAAGAAAGTTCCACAATTGGCTACGTAACTAACTATCCGGGGAACAAGTAACTAACATAAATGCTAGAAACTCTATTTACCCAGAACGAGCACATAAACCATGTTATTGTTTCCCAATCAAGCCCGACTATCTCAATCTTCAGAGCCAATCCTTATCCCGAAGTTACGGATCTAATTTGCCGACTTCCCTTACCTACATTATTCTATCGACTAGAGACTCTTCACCTTGGAGACCAGCTGCGGATATTGGTACGGCCTGTTGAGAAGTTTGCGTGTCCCCACCATAAATTTTCAAGGTCCGAGGAGAAAATATCGACACAACAGTATATGTCATGCTCTTCTAGCCCATCTACCATATCTCTCTGCGAAAGACTTCCATGGTAGTACGGCTATAAAACAGAAAAGAAAACTCTTCCGATATCTCTCGACGGCTTCTTTATGGTCGTTCCTGTTGCCAGGATGAGCACGAGGCCCATATTTAATAACAAACGGATACTCAACAGGTTACGGAATTGGAACCGTATTCCCTTTCGTTCAAAATTATTCAAGTATATTATATTAGCTTGATTTGTATATATTGCGTTTTTGGTTTTACTTGAAAATTTTCGGCTTTCGCCTTGAACTTAGGACCGACTAACTCGTGATCAACCACTGTTCACACGAAACCCTTCTCCACTTCAGTCCTCCAAGGTCTCATTCGATTATTTGCTACTACCACCAAGATCTGTACCAATGGCAGCTCCATGCAGGCTTACGCCAAACACTTCTACGCATACCATTGTACCTTCCTACTCACTAAAGTTTCAAAATTTATATCACAAGTAATATAAATCATCTACTTTAGCGGTAATGTATAGGTATACAACTTAAGCGCCATCCATTTTAAGGGCTAGTTGCTTCGGCAGGTGAGTTGTTACACACTCCTTAGCGGATTTCGACTTCCATGATCACCGTCCTGCTGTTTTAAGCAACCAACGCCTTTCATGGTATCTGCATGAGTTGTTAATTTGGGCACCGTAACATTACGTTTGGTTCATCCCACAGCGCCAGTTCTGCTTACCAAAAGTGGCCCACTGGGCACATTATATCATAACCTTAAACTTCATATCAAGAAAGTTAAGGTTCTTACCCATTTAAAGTTTGAGAATAGGTTAAGATCGTTTCGACCCTAAGGCCTCTAATCATTCGCTTTACCAGATAAGATTATTTTATATAATATTAAAATGCACCAGCTATCCTGAGGGAAACTTCGGAAGGAACCAGCTACTAGATGGTTCGATTGGTCTTTCGCCCCTATACTCAATTCTGACAATCGATTTGCACGTCAGAACTGTTTCGGTCTTCCATCAGGGTTTCCCCTGACTTCAACCTGATCAAGTATAGTTCACCATCTTTCGGGTCACAGCATATATGCTCAAGGTACGTTCCAGTTAGAGGCATAAATAATATAAATATCATTATACATAACTATATAGAACGCCCCGGGATTGTGTTAATTAGCTATAAATAGTTAAAAAACTAATCCCATTATTAGTCAAGTTAATTACGCTATTAGGTTTATATCCCAATAACTTGCACATATGTTAGACTCCTTGGTCCGTGTTTCAAGACGGGTCCCGAAGGTATCCTGAATCTTTCGCATTGTTAATCCTACAAGTGCATATAATAAACACAAAAATCAATGATAATCATGCCATTATATAATTCCGAAAAATTAACGCACTGTATTCATATAAATCTATCAGCACTTTATCAAATTAATAACATTTATTCTGTGTTAAAATGCAAGCAATTTAATTTGAATAAACTATAAGTTATATTTTATGATAAATTTGGTATGCTAATAGATTACAATGTCCTTATATGGAAAAAATGCACACTATTATCATAATATTGTTTAAATATTACAATTTTAATGATGAATTTTCCATAACGGATATTCAGGTTCATCGGGCTTAACCTCTAAGCAGTTTCACGTACTGTTTAACTCTCTATTCAGAGTTCTTTTCAACTTTCCCTCACGGTACTTGTTTACTATCGGTCTCATGGTTATATTTAGTTTTAGATGGAGTTTACCACCCACTTAGTGCTGCACTATCAAGCAACACGACTCTTTGGAAACATCATCTAGTAATCATTAACGTTATACGGGCCTGGCACCCTCTATGGGTAAATGGCCTCATTTAAGAAGGACTTAAATCGTTAATTTCTCATACTAGAATATTGACGCTCCATACACTGCATCTCACATTTGCCATATAGACAAAGTGACTTAGTGCTGAACTGATTTCTTTTCGCTCGCCGCTACTAAGAAAATCCTTGTTAGTTTCTTTTCCTCCCCTAATTAATATGCTTAAATTCAGGGGGTAGTCCCATATGAGTTGAGGTTGTATATAACTTTTATTTGCAATTAATTCTTTATATATAATGATAAAACATTTTATTAAATTCGTTTAAAGCTGACGTATATATATATTAATGGCATTTATTTGTAACGAATTAACGAAGAATAATAATATTGTCAACGTTTTTCATATTTCAAATCATTAATAAGAGACAATTCTAGATAATATTTTATGCTAGACATTTCTCAGTATTATTTGATTGAAAAAGAAAATATTCCTCTTCGTGTTTCTCAAAGTTTAATTACTATTGTGAGATAATGTTTTTCATATATTTGTTAATATTATGAATAAAATAATTAAATTATTTTTATCCAATAATATACCATATGCTTATAAAATTTTATTATAAAATTTGTATAAACAACTTAATTAGCATAGTCTTACAACCCTCAACCATATGTAGTCCAAGCAGCACTATAAAATTAATTAAAGTACATAACAGCATGGACTGCGATATGCGTTCAAAATGTCGATGTTCATGTGTCCTGCAGTTCACACGATGACGCACAGTTTGCTGCGTTCTTCATCGACCCATGAGCCGAGTGATCCACCGCTTAGAGTTTTATAATATTGGTTTTAAATTTGGTCAAATATGTTTTTATTGAAAGAAATTAAAAATACACCATTTTACTGGCATATATCAATTCCTTCAATAAATGTATTTATATACCTAAAATAAATGCTGCGAAATGTCTTAGTTTTATATAAACAATATATATCAAAGTATTATTTGTAATGGCATTTGTTTGTTAATATATATTGATAATTTTATATAAAACATTAACCTGAAACCAGGTACAACATTGTATATTTTAGGTTGTTGCATTATCCAATGTATGATCATCATCAAATTAGTTGGCCAATACATCTCGCAACGCGTGTATATTATGGTCCATATACACACAAAAGTTTATAATAAATATATAAAATATATTTTATTATATTAATAATTCGATTTGCTTGTTCGAATTTTATGTTTGTTTCTATTTAATTTATTTGTAATAATATTATATTATTACAATATTTCGATTTGCTTGTTCGAAATTTATTTGATCTTTTACTTTTAAGATCATATTTTTGGTATAATTATTATTATAATTATTATGTATATATATATATATATTGGTAATTTGTATTAAATTTGTATTAACAAATTTTTTTATTAACGGTAAGGATATTATACAATAATGATCCTTCCGCAGGTTCACCTACGGAAACCTTGTTACGACTTTTACTTCCTCTAAATAATCAAGTTCGGTCAACTTTTGCGAAACAACCGTAACACACAAGGCGTCACAGTGATCACGTCCGGAGACCTCACTAAATAATTCAATCGGTAGTAGCGACGGGCGGTGTGTACAAAGGGCAGGGACGTAATCAATGCGAGTTAATGACTCACACTTACTGGGAATTCCAAGTTCATGTGAACAGTTTCAGTTCACAATCCCAAGCATGAAAGTGGTTCAGCGGTTTACCCGGACCTCTCGGTCTAGGAAATACACGTTGATACTTTCATTGTAGCGCGCGTGCAGCCCAGGACATCTAAGGGCATCACAGACCTGTTATTGCTCAATCTCATTATTGCTAGACGCAATTTGTCCATTTAAGAAGCTAGTGTCCTTATAATGGGACAAACCAACAGGTACGGCTCCACTTATATAAACACATTCAAACACAATAAACATTTTACTGCCACCATGAATGAAGGCTATATAAGCTTCAACACCATAATCCTGAAGATATCTATTTAATATATTTGAGTCTCGTTCGTTATCGGAATTAACCAGACAAATCACTCCACGAACTAAGAACGGCCATGCACCACCACCCATAGATTCGAGAAAGAGCTATCAATCTGTCTTACACACTTATGTTCGGACCTGGTAAGTTTTCCCGTGTTGAGTCAAATTAAGCCGCAGGCTCCACTCCTGGTGGTGCCCTTCCGTCAATTCCTTTAAGTTTCAGCTTTGCAACCATACTTCCCCCGGAGCCCAAAAGCTTTGGTTTCCCGGGAAGCGACTGAGAGAGCCATAAAAGTAGCTACACCCAATTGCTAGCTGGCATCGTTTATGGTTAGAACTAGGGCGGTATCTGATCGCCTTCGAACCTCTAACTTTCGTTCTTGATTAATGAAAACATCTTTGGCAAATGCTTTCGCTTAAGTTAGTCTTACGACGGTCCAAGAATTTCACCTCTCGCGTCGTAATACTAATGCCCCCAAACTGCTTCTATTAATCATTACCTCTTGATCTGAAAACCAATGAAAGCAGAACAGAGGTCTTATTTCATTATCCCATGCACAGAATATTCAGGCATTTGAAGCCTGCTTTAAGCACTCTAATTTGTTCAAAGTAATTGTACCGGCCCACAATAACACTCGTTTAAGAGCACTAATGCAGGTTTTTAAATAGGAGGAACATATGAAAAAATACAAGTATTTAAACACATATAAGAACTCCACCGGTAATACGCTTACATACATAAAGGTATAGTACTAACCACAATTGTAAGTTGTACTACCCGTATGAAGCACAAGTTCAACTACGAACGTTTTAACCGCAACAACTTTAATATACGCTATTGGAGCTGGAATTACCGCGGCTGCTGGCACCAGACTTGCCCTCCAATTGGTCCTTGTTAAAGGATTTAAAGTGTACTCATTCCAATTACAGGGCCTCGGATATGAGTCCTGTATTGTTATTTTTCGTCACTACCTCCCCGAGCTGGGAGTGGGTAATTTACGCGCCTGCTGCCTTCCTTAGATGTGGTAGCCGTTTCTCAGGCTCCCTCTCCGGAATCGAACCCTGATTCCCCGTTACCCGTTGCAACCATGGTAGTCCTAGATACTACCATCAAAAGTTGATAGGGCAGACATTTGAAAGATCTGTCGTCGGTACAAGACCATACGATCTGCATGTTATCTAGAGTTCAACCAATATAACGATCTTGCGATCGCTTGGTTTTAGCCTAATAAAAGCACATGTCCCATAAGGTTCATGTTTTAATTGCATGTATTAGCTCTAGAATTACCACAGTTATCCAAGTAACTGTTAACGATCTAAGGAACCATAACTGATATAATGAGCCTTTTGCGGTTTCACTTTTAATTCGTGTGTACTTAGACATGCATGGCTTAATCTTTGAGACAAGCATATAACTACTGGCAGGATCAACCAGAATAATGTTTTCGTTCATATTTCATTCATATTTTTTGAATAGAAATTAGTAATATAAATATAATAGATTTTATTTCCATTTTATATGTTCGGTTTTTCTTAAATATTGATTTTAATTCAATATTTTTTTTTTGCTTTGTGAAATAATTCTATTTTAATTCGAATACGGCCATTTTTATATGGCATTCGTATACGTTCTTTAATTTTTACTTGTTTCGCCACTAATATAACAAGTTTATAATTGATGTTAAAGAAAAAGTACAACTTTTTTATAACACAATTTTCAATATATATTGTTCTTTCTATAAGTTTTTATTATATTATATATACATATTTCATTCTAAAATATCATTTTTGTTCAACATACATAATTATTGTATCCACACATGTACAATTTTTGTTTAACCAATATAAATATTGAGTTAAATCATTTGCATTTTGATGATAAATTTAAAATTTATCTTTTCCATATAACTCTCTGGTAATATATGATATAAAACCGAGCGCATATGAAATTATTTTGATCACTAATATTGCAATTATATTTTATTATAATGCTTTTTGTAAACACATTGTACCGGCAAGCGATACTCTGTGCCCAAACGACAGGGGATATAATAATTTAATATAAATTATCATATATACCTGCCACCAAAGATTAACGATAAAAGTCGGAAACAATTTGTTATTCTATATATAATAGAAACTTGACCTCTGTTTCACCTTATTATCATGGGTTTATAATATTAACCGCGTAGCCAAGTCTTAATTTCATTTAAGAAACAAATTTATACGGATAATATTTTGATTTTAATATATGTTGTTCTATTGATAACAAAAGTATATATTATAATATATTTTGTTCAATAGTAGATGGACTACTTACTGTACCATCCTTATTTTTTATTATTATTGATATACATTATATTGACAACAGCATATGATATTCATATGGTTTGTTCAATAATTAATTGGTGGACAACCACTGACCATCCTATAGTAGTTTTTGGCCACGACGTCTAAATATCGAAATTATTTAATTCCGTTTGCCACCCATACGATAGATATTAACTATCTATAATAATAATGTGTACGCATAAAATATTATATGTATATATATAGACCAACAGACAAGCACTTCACCCTATAGTAGTTTTTGGCCACGACGTCTATATATCGGGCATATTTAATTCTCTTTGCCACCCAACCAAAGATATTCACTTTTTTATATAAAGTATTATTTGATCATATTAATATAACCAATTATTTCTGCCATATTCATATAATTTCTTTATGAATTATTTTTTGGTCATATCCATATAATCTATATGCCGTATCCATATAATGAATACGGCATATCCATACAACTAGCCATATTTGTATGTCAATGTATATTTTATTATACATTTTTTTTCTTTATACATATAATATGGTATTTCCATATCGCTATAATTGAATTATATGTATAAGATATCATTTATATATAGCATTGCCAAAATAATATGATAAACATAAATTTTGAACAATACGGCCGGTCGGCGAGCACTGCCTCCCTATATATGTTTTTGGCCACGACGTCTAAATATTGGGTATTTTTCGTACTGCGGCCCCGGTGTATGTAAATTGGGCATATTTCGTACTGATGCCAACATATCTATATGACTCATTATTTTCTTCCATATCAATATAACTTCTTTTATTTCCATATTCAAGTAATTTCTTTATTTGCCATATCAATATAAAATATTTTTTGGTCATATTTATATAATCTATATGCCGTATCCATATAATGAGTACGGCATATCCATACAACTAGCCATATTTGTATGTCAATGTATATTTTATTATACATTTTTTTTCTTTATACATATAATATGGTATTTCCATATCGCTATAATTGAATTATATGTATAAGATATCATTTATATATAGCATTGCCAAAATAATATGATAAACATAAATTTTGAACAATACGGCCGGTCGGCGAGCACTGCCTCCCTATATATGTTTTTGGCCACGACGTCTAAATATTGGGTATTTTTCGTACTGCGGCCCCGGTGTATGTAAATTGGGCATATTTCGTACTGATGCCAACATATCTATATGACTCATTATTTTCTTCCATATCAATATAACTTCTTTTATTTCCATATTCAAGTAATTTCTTTATTTGCCATATCAATATAAAATATTTTTTGGTCATATTTATATAATCTATATGCCGTATCCATATAATGAATACGGCATATCCATACAACTAGCCATATTTGTATGTCAATGTATATTTTATTATACATTTTTTTTCTTTATACATATAATATGGTATTTCCATATCGCTATAATTGAATTATATGTATAAGATATCATTTATATATAGCATTGCCAAAATAATATGATAAACATAAATTTTGAACAATACGGCCGGTCGGCGAGCACTGCCTCCCTATATATGTTTTTGGCCACGACGTCTAAATATTGGGTATTTTTCGTACTGCGGCCCCGGTGTATGTAAATTGGGCATATTTCGTACTGATGCCAACATATCTATATGACTCATTATTTTCTTCCATATCAATATAACTTCTTTTATTTCCATATTCAAGTAATTTCTTTATTTGCCATATCAATATAAAATATTTTTTGGTCATATTTATATAATCTATATGCCGTATCCATATAATGAATACGGCATATCCATACAACTAGCCATATTTGTATGTCAATGTATATTTTATTATACATTTTTTTTCTTTATACATATAATATGGTATTTCCATATCGCTATAATTGAATTATATGTATAAGATATCATTTATATATAGCATTGCCAAAATAATATGATAAACATAAATTTTGAACAATACGGCCGGTCGGCGAGCACTGCCTCCCTATATATGTTTTTGGCCACGACGTCTAAATATTGGGTATTTTTCGTACTGCGGCCCCGGTGTATGTAAATTGGGCATATTTCGTACTGATGCCAACATATCTATATGACTCATTATTTTCTTCCATATCAATATAACTTCTTTTATTTCCATATTCAAGTAATTTCTTTATTTGCCATATCAATATAAAATATTTTTTGGTCATATTTATATAATCTATATGCCGTATCCATATAATGAATACGGCATATCCATACAACTAGCCATATTTGTATGTCAATGTATATTTTATTATACATTTTTTTTCTTTATACATATAATATGGTATTTCCATATCGCTATAATTGAATTATATGTATAAGATATCATTTATATATAGCATTGCCAAAATAATATGATAAACATAAATTTTGAACAATACGGCCGGTCGGCGAGCACTGCCTCCCTATATATGTTTTTGGCCACGACGTCTAAATATTGGGTATTTTTCGTACTGCGGCCCCGGTGTATGTAAATTGGGCATATTTCGTACTGATGCCAACATATCTATATGACTCATTATTTTCTTCCATATCAATATAACTTCTTTTATTTCCATATTCAAGTAATTTCTTTATTTGCCATATCAATATAAAATATTTTTTGGTCATATTTATATAATCTATATGCCGTATCCATATAATGAATACGGCATATCCATACAACTAGCCATATTTGTATGTCAATGTATATTTTATTATACATTTTTTTTCTTTATACATATAATATGGTATTTCCATATCGCTATAATTGAATTATATGTATAAGATATCATTTATATATAGCATTGCCAAAATAATATGATAAACATAAATTTTGAACAATACGGCCGGTCGGCGAGCACTGCCTCCCTATATATGTTTTTGGCCACGACGTCTAAATATTGGGTATTTATCGTACTGCGGCTCCGGTGTATGTAAATTGGGCATATTTCGTACTGATGCCACCATATCCATATAACTTATTTTTTGTTCTATATCTATATAATTATCCATATCCACACTAGAATTTAGTATTTATCCCATATCCATATAAATCATTATTTACCATATCAATATAAATAATATTTTTCCATATTCATACTAGAACTTATTATTTCTTTAATATTCATATAACTCAATATTTTTTCATATCCATACTAGAACTTATTCTTTTTCCCATATCCATACTAGAACTTATAAATTTTCCCATATTCATATAACTAATTTTTTTCATATCCATACTAGAACATTATATTTTTGCCATATCTCTACAACTCATTTTATTCCATATCCATACTAGAACTTATTATTTCTTAAATATCCATATAACTTAATATTTTTCCATATCCATACCAGAACTTTTTATTTTTCCCATATCCATAGAACTAATTTTTTTCATATCCATACTAGAACCTAATTTTCTTCCTATATCCATATAACTTATTATTTACTATTACAATATAATTAATTTTTTCCATATCCATACTAGAGCTTATTATCTCTTCAATATCCATAAAACTCAATATTTTTTCATATCCATACTAGAACTGATTATTTTTCCCATATCCATACTAGAACTCAGTATTCTTCCCATATCCATACTACAACTTAGTATTTTTCCCATATGCATATAACTCATTATTTAGCATATCAATATAACTAATTTTTTTCCATATCCATACTAGAACTTATTATTTCTTTAATATCCATATAACTCAATATTTTTTTATATCCATACTAGAACTTATTATTTTTCCCATATCCATACTAGAACTTATAAATTTTCCCATATTCATATAACTAATTTTTTTCATATCCATACTAGAACATTAAATTTTTTGCCATATCTATATAACTCATTTTATTCCATATCCATACTAGAACTTATTATTTCTTTAATATCCATATAACTCAATATTTTTTCATATCCATACTAGAACTTATCATTTTTCCCATATTCATATAACTCATTTTTCCATATCCATACTAGAACTCTGTATTCTTTTCCATATCCATATAACTCATTTTTTTTTCATATCCATACTAGAAATTATTATTTTTCCCATATCCACATAACTCATTTTTTTCATATCCATACTAGAACTTGTTATTTTTCCCATATCCATATAACTCATTTTTTTCATATCCATACTAGAACTTAATATTATTTTCATATCCATATAACTCATGTTTGGACTTGGAATATTTTTATACACGTCACTAATAGGATGACGATTCAATCATCTATTTTAAGAGGAACATTACTTGCATATGTCTCTTACTTGCATGTTCGGACTTAGAATATTTTTATACACGTCACTAATAGGATGACGATTCAGTTGGCTACCTTAAGAGGTACATATACTTGCATATGTCTCTTACTTGTATGTTCGGACTTAGAATATTTTTATACACGTCACTAATAGGATGACGATTCAGTTGGCTACCTTAAGAGGTACATATACTTGCATATGTCTCTTATTTGCATGTTCGGACTTAGAATATTTTTATACGCGTCACTAATAGGATGACGATTCAGTTGGCTACCTTAAGAGGTACATATACTTGCATATGTCTCTTACTTGTATGTTCGGACTTAGAATATTTTTATACGCGTCACTAATAGGATGACGATTCAGTTGGCTACCTTAAGAGGTACATATACTTGCATATGTCTCTTACTTGTATGTTCGGACTTAGAATATTTTTATACACGTCACTAATAGGATGACGATTCAGTTGGCTACCTTAAGAGGTACATATACTTGCATATGTCTCTTACTTGTATGTTCGGACTTAGAATATTTGTATACACGTCACTAATAGGATGACGATTCAGTTGGCTACCTTAAGAAGTACATATACTTGCATATGTCTCTTATTTGCATGTTCGGACTTAGAATATTTTTATACGCGTCACTAATAGGATGACGATACATATGGCTACCATTGTTAAATATATTTAAATAAAATTTATTTAAATATAATTATTATTTTATATATATATATTTTATATATATATATATATCTGACTTAAAAAAGCCAAACAAAATAAACACAATTAAATTTATGTTTATTATCGAATCATCAAGCAAAGGATAAGCTTCAGTGGATCGCAGTATGGCAGCTGCTCAACCACTTACAACACCTTGCCTGTTACAAAAGTCGTTTACAATTGATTCTAGGCTTTGTCATTGTATTAAATAATGCTTTTATATGTAACTAGCGCGGCATCAGGTGATCGAAGATCCTCCCAATTTACTATGTTACAAATTACATTGGCATCACATCCATTGTCGTTTATAAAGTAAATTATAAACTTTAAATGGTTTAGAAGCCATACAATGCAAATTGCCCCTTATTTATCATTGCAGTCCAGCACGGATACGACCTTAGAGGCGTTCAGGCATAATCCAACGGACGTAGCGTCATACCACTGTTCGCTCGAACAAGTATTGTGCCATTGGTCCGTACCTGCGGTTCCTCTCGTACTACGCAGGAATGCTGTCGCAACAACGTTTTGTCATTAGTAGGGTAAAACTAACCTGTCTCACGACGGTCTAAACCCAGCTCACGTTCCCTTGCATGGGTGAACAATCCAACGCTTGGTGAATTTTGCTTCACAATGATAGGAAGAGCCGACATCGAAGGATCAAAAAGCGACGTCGCTATGAACGCTTGGCCGCCACAAGCCAGTTATCCCTATGGTAACTTTTCTGACACCTCTTGTTAAAAACTCTTTAAACCAAAAGGATCGATAGGCCGAGCTTTTGCTGTCCCTGTGTGTACTGAACACCGAGATCAAGTCAGCATTTGCCCTTTTGCTCTATGTGTGGTTTCTGTCCGCACTGAGCTGGCCTTGGGACACCTCCGTTATTATTTGAGAGATGTACCGCCCCAGTCAAACTCCCTACCTGGCAATGTCCTTGAATTGGATCATACCTGAGTAATTGGAGTTATACCAAATTTTCAAATCAAAAATACATAAATGCACCGTTTTATTAAAGAATTTGTTTGCGATTATATAACAAACTCGTGATACTTTGATCAAGAAGCTTGCATCAAAACCCAATACCATAAGATATAATAAATATATCCGTATAATGGCTAGGAAATGATACACGTTCCATTTAATCAAGTAAGTAAGGAAACAATAAGAGTAGTGGTATTTCATTGACGATACCAAACCGAAGTCTAATATCTCCCACTTATTCTACACCTCTTATGTCTCCTTACACTGCCAGATTAGAGTCAAGCTCAAAAGGGTCTTCTTTCCCCGCTAATTATTCCAAGCCCGTTCCCTTGGCTGTGGTTTCGCTAGATAGTAGATAGGGACAGTAGGAATCTCGTTAATCCATTCATGCGCGTCACTAATTAGATGACGAGGCATTTGGCTACCTTAAGAGAGTCATAGTTACTCCCGCCGTTGACCCGCGCTTACTTGAATTTCTTCACTTTGACATTCAGAGCACTGGGCAGAAATCACATTGTGTCAACACCCGCTAGGGCCATCACAATGCTTTGTTTTAATTAGACAGTCGGATTCCCCAAGTCCGTGCCAGTTCTGAATTGATTGTTAATTGATAATCGTTATAATTAATAAGAACTAATTGGTTTGACCCAATTAGTATTCTTAAAAATTTTAGCAAGAAAGTTCCACAATTGGCTACGTAACTAACTATCCGGGGAACAAGTAACTAACATAAATGCTAGAAACTCTATTTACCCAGAACGAGCACATAAACCATGTTATTGTTTCCCAATCAAGCCCGACTATCTCAATCTTCAGAGCCAATCCTTATCCCGAAGTTACGGATCTAATTTGCCGACTTCCCTTACCTACATTATTCTATCGACTAGAGACTCTTCACCTTGGAGACCAGCTGCGGATATTGGTACGGCCTGTTGAGAAGTTTGCGTGTCCCCACCATAAATTTTCAAGGTCCGAGGAGAAAATATCGACACAACAGTATATGTCATGCTCTTCTAGCCCATCTACCATATCTCTCTGCGAAAGACTTCCATGGTAGTACGGCTATAAAACAGAAAAGAAAACTCTTCCGATATCTCTCGACGGCTTCTTTATGGTCGTTCCTGTTGCCAGGATGAGCACGAGGCCCATATTTAATAACAAACGGATACTCAACAGGTTACGGAATTGGAACCGTATTCCCTTTCGTTCAAAATTATTCAAGTATATTATATTAGCTTGATTTGTATATATTGCGTTTTTGGTTTTACTTGAAAATTTTCGGCTTTCGCCTTGAACTTAGGACCGACTAACTCGTGATCAACCACTGTTCACACGAAACCCTTCTCCACTTCAGTCCTCCAAGGTCTCATTCGATTATTTGCTACTACCACCAAGATCTGTACCAATGGCAGCTCCATGCAGGCTTACGCCAAACACTTCTACGCATACCATTGTACCTTCCTACTCACTAAAGTTTCAAAATTTATATCACAAGTAATATAAATCATCTACTTTAGCGGTAATGTATAGGTATACAACTTAAGCGCCATCCATTTTAAGGGCTAGTTGCTTCGGCAGGTGAGTTGTTACACACTCCTTAGCGGATTTCGACTTCCATGATCACCGTCCTGCTGTTTTAAGCAACCAACGCCTTTCATGGTATCTGCATGAGTTGTTAATTTGGGCACCGTAACATTACGTTTGGTTCATCCCACAGCGCCAGTTCTGCTTACCAAAAGTGGCCCACTGGGCACATTATATCATAACCTTAAACTTCATATCAAGAAAGTTAAGGTTCTTACCCATTTAAAGTTTGAGAATAGGTTAAGATCGTTTCGACCCTAAGGCCTCTAATCATTCGCTTTACCAGATAAGATTATTTTATATAATATTAAAATGCACCAGCTATCCTGAGGGAAACTTCGGAAGGAACCAGCTACTAGATGGTTCGATTGGTCTTTCGCCCCTATACTCAATTCTGACAATCGATTTGCACGTCAGAACTGTTTCGGTCTTCCATCAGGGTTTCCCCTGACTTCAACCTGATCAAGTATAGTTCACCATCTTTCGGGTCACAGCATATATGCTCAAGGTACGTTCCAGTTAGAGGCATAAATAATATAAATATCATTATACATAACTATATAGAACGCCCCGGGATTGTGTTAATTAGCTATAAATAGTTAAAAAACTAATCCCATTATTAGTCAAGTTAATTACGCTATTAGGTTTATATCCCAATAACTTGCACATATGTTAGACTCCTTGGTCCGTGTTTCAAGACGGGTCCCGAAGGTATCCTGAATCTTTCGCATTGTTAATCCTACAAGTGCATATAATAAACACAAAAATCAATGATAATCATGCCATTATATAATTCCGAAAAATTAACGCACTGTATTCATATAAATCTATCAGCACTTTATCAAATTAATAACATTTATTCTGTGTTAAAATGCAAGCAATTTAATTTGAATAAACTATAAGTTATATTTTATGATAAATTTGGTATGCTAATAGATTACAATGTCCTTATATGGAAAAAATGCACACTATTATCATAATATTGTTTAAATATTACAATTTTAATGATGAATTTTCCATAACGGATATTCAGGTTCATCGGGCTTAACCTCTAAGCAGTTTCACGTACTGTTTAACTCTCTATTCAGAGTTCTTTTCAACTTTCCCTCACGGTACTTGTTTACTATCGGTCTCATGGTTATATTTAGTTTTAGATGGAGTTTACCACCCACTTAGTGCTGCACTATCAAGCAACACGACTCTTTGGAAACATCATCTAGTAATCATTAACGTTATACGGGCCTGGCACCCTCTATGGGTAAATGGCCTCATTTAAGAAGGACTTAAATCGTTAATTTCTCATACTAGAATATTGACGCTCCATACACTGCATCTCACATTTGCCATATAGACAAAGTGACTTAGTGCTGAACTGATTTCTTTTCGCTCGCCGCTACTAAGAAAATCCTTGTTAGTTTCTTTTCCTCCCCTAATTAATATGCTTAAATTCAGGGGGTAGTCCCATATGAGTTGAGGTTGTATATAACTTTTATTTGCAATTAATTCTTTATATATAATGATAAAACATTTTATTAAATTCGTTTAAAGCTGACGTATATATATATTAATGGCATTTATTTGTAACGAATTAACGAAGAATAATAATATTGTCAACGTTTTTCATATTTCAAATCATTAATAAGAGACAATTCTAGATAATATTTTATGCTAGACATTTCTCAGTATTATTTGATTGAAAAAGAAAATATTCCTCTTCGTTTTTCTCAAAGTTTAATTACTATTGTGAGATAATGTTTTTCATATATTTGTTAATATTATGAATAAAATAATTAAATTATTTTTATCCAATAATATACCATATGCTTATAAAATTTTATTATAAAATTTGTATAAACAACTTAATTAGCATAGTCTTACAACCCTCAACCATATGTAGTCCAAGCAGCACTATAAAATTAATTAAAGTACATAACAGCATGGACTGCGATATGCGTTCAAAATGTCGATGTTCATGTGTCCTGCAGTTCACACGATGACGCACAGTTTGCTGCGTTCTTCATCGACCCATGAGCCGAGTGATCCACCGCTTAGAGTTTTATAATATTGGTTTTAAATTTGGTCAAATATGTTTTTATTGAAAGAAATTAAAAATACACCATTTTACTGGCATATATCAATTCCTTCAATAAATGTATTTATATACCTAAAATAAATGCTGCGAAATGTCTTAGTTTTATATAAACAATATATATCAAAGTATTATTTGTAATGGCATTTGTTTGTTAATATATATTGATAATTTTATATAAAACATTAACCTGAAACCAGGTACAACATTGTATATTTTAGGTTGTTGCATTATCCAATGTATGATCATCATCAAATTAGTTGGCCAATACATCTCGCAACGCGTGTATATTATGGTCCATATACACACAAAAGTTTATAATAAATATATAAAATATATTTTATTATATTAATAATTCGATTTGCTTGTTCGAATTTTATGTTTGTTTCTATTTAATTTATTTGTAATAATATTATATTATTACAATATTTCGATTTGCTTGTTCGAAATTTATTTGATCTTTTACTTTTAAGATCATATTTTTGGTATAATTATTATTATAATTATTATGTATATATATATATATATTGGTAATTTGTATTAAATTTGTATTAACAAATTTTTTTATTAACGGTAAGGATATTATACAATAATGATCCTTCCGCAGGTTCACCTACGGAAACCTTGTTACGACTTTTACTTCCTCTAAATAATCAAGTTCGGTCAACTTTTGCGAAACAACCGTAACACACAAGGCGTCACAGTGATCACGTCCGGAGACCTCACTAAATAATTCAATCGGTAGTAGCGACGGGCGGTGTGTACAAAGGGCAGGGACGTAATCAATGCGAGTTAATGACTCACACTTACTGGGAATTCCAAGTTCATGTGAACAGTTTCAGTTCACAATCCCAAGCATGAAAGTGGTTCAGCGGTTTACCCGGACCTCTCGGTCTAGGAAATACACGTTGATACTTTCATTGTAGCGCGCGTGCAGCCCAGGACATCTAAGGGCATCACAGACCTGTTATTGCTCAATCTCATTATTGCTAGACGCAATTTGTCCATTTAAGAAGCTAGTGTCCTTATAATGGGACAAACCAACAGGTACGGCTCCACTTATATAAACACATTCAAACACAATAAACATTTTACTGCCACCATGAATGAAGGCTATATAAGCTTCAACACCATAATCCTGAAGATATCTATTTAATATATTTGAGTCTCGTTCGTTATCGGAATTAACCAGACAAATCACTCCACGAACTAAGAACGGCCATGCACCACCACCCATAGATTCGAGAAAGAGCTATCAATCTGTCTTACACACTTATGTTCGGACCTGGTAAGTTTTCCCGTGTTGAGTCAAATTAAGCCGCAGGCTCCACTCCTGGTGGTGCCCTTCCGTCAATTCCTTTAAGTTTCAGCTTTGCAACCATACTTCCCCCGGAGCCCAAAAGCTTTGGTTTCCCGGGAAGCGACTGAGAGAGCCATAAAAGTAGCTACACCCAATTGCTAGCTGGCATCGTTTATGGTTAGAACTAGGGCGGTATCTGATCGCCTTCGAACCTCTAACTTTCGTTCTTGATTAATGAAAACATCTTTGGCAAATGCTTTCGCTTAAGTTAGTCTTACGACGGTCCAAGAATTTCACCTCTCGCGTCGTAATACTAATGCCCCCAAACTGCTTCTATTAATCATTACCTCTTGATCTGAAAACCAATGAAAGCAGAACAGAGGTCTTATTTCATTATCCCATGCACAGAATATTCAGGCATTTGAAGCCTGCTTTAAGCACTCTAATTTGTTCAAAGTAATTGTACCGGCCCACAATAACACTCGTTTAAGAGCACTAATGCAGGTTTTTAAATAGGAGGAACATATGAAAAAATACAAGTATTTAAACACATATAAGAACTCCACCGGTAATACGCTTACATACATAAAGGTATAGTACTAACCACAATTGTAAGTTGTACTACCCGTATGAAGCACAAGTTCAACTACGAACGTTTTAACCGCAACAACTTTAATATACGCTATTGGAGCTGGAATTACCGCGGCTGCTGGCACCAGACTTGCCCTCCAATTGGTCCTTGTTAAAGGATTTAAAGTGTACTCATTCCAATTACAGGGCCTCGGATATGAGTCCTGTATTGTTATTTTTCGTCACTACCTCCCCGAGCTGGGAGTGGGTAATTTACGCGCCTGCTGCCTTCCTTAGATGTGGTAGCCGTTTCTCAGGCTCCCTCTCCGGAATCGAACCCTGATTCCCCGTTACCCGTTGCAACCATGGTAGTCCTAGATACTACCATCAAAAGTTGATAGGGCAGACATTTGAAAGATCTGTCGTCGGTACAAGACCATACGATCTGCATGTTATCTAGAGTTCAACCAATATAACGATCTTGCGATCGCTTGGTTTTAGCCTAATAAAAGCACATGTCCCATAAGGTTCATGTTTTAATTGCATGTATTAGCTCTAGAATTACCACAGTTATCCAAGTAACTGTTAACGATCTAAGGAACCATAACTGATATAATGAGCCTTTTGCGGTTTCACTTTTAATTCGTGTGTACTTAGACATGCATGGCTTAATCTTTGAGACAAGCATATAACTACTGGCAGGATCAACCAGAATAATGTTTTCGTTCATATTTCATTCATATTTTTTGAATAGAAATTAGTAATATAAATATAATAGATTTTATTTCCATTTTATATGTTCGGTTTTTCTTAAATATTGATTTTAATTCAATATTTTTTTTTTGCTTTGTGAAATAATTCTATTTTAATTCGAATACGGCCATTTTTATATGGCATTCGTATACGTTCTTTAATTTTTACTTGTTTCGCCACTAATATAACAAGTTTATAATTGATGTTAAAGAAAAAGTACAACTTTTTTATAACACAATTTTCAATATATATTGTTCTTTCTATAAGTTTTTATTATATTATATATACATATTTCATTCTAAAATATCATTTTTGTTCAACATACATAATTATTGTATCCACACATGTACAATTTTTGTTTAACCAATATAAATATTGAGTTAAATCATTTGCATTTTGATGATAAATTTAAAATTTATCTTTTCCATATAACTCTCTGGTAATATATGATATAAAACCGAGCGCATATGAAATTATTTTGATCACTAATATTGCAATTATATTTTATTATAATGCTTTTTGTAAACACATTGTACCGGCAAGCGATACTCTGTGCCCAAACGACAGGGGATATAATAATTTAATATAAATTATCATATATACCTGCCACCAAAGATTAACGATAAAAGTCGGAAACAATTTGTTATTCTATATATAATAGAAACTTGACCTCTGTTTCACCTTATTATCATGGGTTTATAATATTAACCGCGTAGCCAAGTCTTAATTTCATTTAAGAAACAAATTTATACGGATAATATTTTGATTTTAATATATGTTGTTCTATTGATAACAAAAGTATATATTATAATATATTTTGTTCAATAGTAGATGGACTACTTACTGTACCATCCTTATTTTTTATTATTATTGATATACATTATATTGACAACAGCATATGATATTCATATGGTTTGTTCAATAATTAATTGGTGGACAACCACTGACCATCCTATAGTAGTTTTTGGCCACGACGTCTAAATATCGAAATTATTTAATTCCGTTTGCCACCCATACGATAGATATTAACTATCTATAATAATAATGTGTACGCATAAAATATTATATGTATATATATAGACCAACAGACAAGCACTTCACCCTATAGTAGTTTTTGGCCACGACGTCTATATATCGGGCATATTTAATTCTCTTTGCCACCCAACCAAAGATATTCACTTTTTTATATAAAGTATTATTTGATCATATTAATATAACCAATTATTTCTGCCATATTCATATAATTTCTTTATGAATTATTTTTTGGTCATATCCATATAATCTATATGCCGTATCCATATAATGAATACGGCATATCCATACAACTAGCCATATTTGTATGTCAATGTATATTTTATTATACATTTTTTTTCTTTATACATATAATATGGTATTTCCATATCGCTATAATTGAATTATATGTATAAGATATCATTTATATATAGCATTGCCAAAATAATATGATAAACATAAATTTTGAACAATACGGCCGGTCGGCGAGCACTGCCTCCCTATATATGTTTTTGGCCACGACGTCTAAATATTGGGTATTTTTCGTACTGCGGCCCCGGTGTATGTAAATTGGGCATATTTCGTACTGATGCCAACATATCTATATGACTCATTATTTTCTTCCATATCAATATAACTTCTTTTATTTCCATATTCAAGTAATTTCTTTATTTGCCATATCAATATAAAATATTTTTTGGTCATATTTATATAATCTATATGCCGTATCCATATAATGAATACGGCATATCCATACAACTAGCCATATTTGTATGTCAATGTATATTTTATTATACATTTTTTTTCTTTATACATATAATATGGTATTTCCATATCGCTATAATTGAATTATATGTATAAGATATCATTTATATATAGCATTGCCAAAATAATATGATAAACATAAATTTTGAACAATACGGCCGGTCGGCGAGCACTGCCTCCCTATATATGTTTTTGGCCACGACGTCTAAATATTGGGTATTTTTCGTACTGCGGCCCCGGTGTATGTAAATTGGGCATATTTCGTACTGATGCCAACATATCTATATGACTCATTATTTTCTTCCATATCAATATAACTTCTTTTATTTCCATATTCAAGTAATTTCTTTATTTGCCATATCAATATAAAATATTTTTTGGTCATATTTATATAATCTATATGCCGTATCCATATAATGAATACGGCATATCCATACAACTAGCCATATTTGTATGTCAATGTATATTTTATTATACATTTTTTTTCTTTATACATATAATATGGTATTTCCATATCGCTATAATTGAATTATATGTATAAGATATCATTTATATATAGCATTGCCAAAATAATATGATAAACATAAATTTTGAACAATACGGCCGGTCGGCGAGCACTGCCTCCCTATATATGTTTTTGGCCACGACGTCTAAATATTGGGTATTTTTCGTACTGCGGCCCCGGTGTATGTAAATTGGGCATATTTCGTACTGATGCCAACATATCTATATGACTCATTATTTTCTTCCATATCAATATAACTTCTTTTATTTCCATATTCAAGTAATTTCTTTATTTGCCATATCAATATAAAATATTTTTTGGTCATATTTATATAATCTATATGCCGTATCCATATAATGAATACGGCATATCCATACAACTAGCCATATTTGTATGTCAATGTATATTTTATTATACATTTTTTTTCTTTATACATATAATATGGTATTTCCATATCGCTATAATTGAATTATATGTATAAGATATCATTTATATATAGCATTGCCAAAATAATATGATAAACATAAATTTTGAACAATACGGCCGGTCGGCGAGCACTGCCTCCCTATATATGTTTTTGGCCACGACGTCTAAATATTGGGTATTTATCGTACTGCGGCTCCGGTGTATGTAAATTGGGCATATTTCGTACTGATGCCACCATATCCATATAACTTATTTTTTTTTCTATATCAAAATAATTATCCATATCCACACTAGAATTTAGTATTTATCCCATATCCATATAAATCATTATTTACCATATCAATATAAATAATATTTTTCCATATTCATACTAGAACTTATTATTTCTTTAATATTCATATAACTCAATATTTTTTCATATCCATACTAGAACTTATTCTTTTTCCCATATCCATACTAGAACTTATAAATTTTCCCATATTCATATAACTAATTTTTTTCATATCCATACTAGAACATTATATTTTTGCCATATCTCTACAACTCATTTTATTCCAAATCCATACTAGAACTTATTATTTCTTAATATCCATATAACTTAATATTTTTCCATATCCATACCAGAACTTTTTATTTTTCCCATATCCATAGAACTAATTTTTTTCATATCCATACTAGAACCTAATTTTCTTCCTATATCCATATAACTTATTATTTACTATTACAATATAATTAATTTTTTCCATATCCATACTAGAGCTTATTATCTCTTCAATATCCATAAAACTCAATATTTTTTCATATCCATACTAGAACTGATTATTTTTCCCATATCCATACTAGAACTCAGTATTCTTCCCATATCCATACTACAACTTAGTATTTTTCCCATATGCATATAACTCATTATTTAGCATATCAATATAACTAATTTTTTTCCATATCCATACTAGAACTTATTATTTCTTTAATATCCATATAACTCAATATTTTTTTATATCCATACTAGAACTTATTATTTTTCCCATATCCATACTAGAACTTATAAATTTTCCCATATTCATATAACTAATTTTTTTCATATCCATACTAGAACATTAAATTTTTTGCCATATCTATATAACTCATTTTATTCCATATCCATACTAGAACTTATTATTTCTTTAATATCCATATAACTCAATATTTTTTCATATCCATACTAGAACTTATCATTTTTCCCATATTCATATAACTCATTTTTCCATATCCATACTAGAACTCTGTATTCTTTTCCATATCCATATAACTCATTTTTTTTTCATATCCATACTAGAACTTATTATTTTTCCCATATCCACATAACTCATTTTTTTCATATCCATACTAGAACTTGTTATTTTTCCCATATCCATATAACTCATTTTTTTCATATCCATACTAGAACTTAATATTATTTTCATATCCATATAACTCATGTTTGGACTTGGAATATTTTTATACACGTCACTAATAGGATGACGATTCAATCATCTATTTTAAGAGGAACATTGACTTGCATATGTCTCTTACTTGCATGTTCGGACTTAGAATATTTTTATACACGTCACTAATAGGATGACGATTCAGTTGGCTACCTTAAGAGGTACATATACTTGCATATGTCTCTTACTTGTATGTTCGGACTTAGAATATTTTTATACACGTCACTAATAGGATGACGATTCAGTTGGCTACCTTAAGAGGTACATATACTTGCATATGTCTCTTATTTGCATGTTCGGACTTAGAATATTTTTATACGCGTCACTAATAGGATGACGATTCAGTTGGCTACCTTAAGAGGTACATATACTTGCATATGTCTCTTATTTGAATGTTCGGACTTAGAATATTTTTATACGCGTCACTAATAGGATGACGATTCAGTTGGCTACCTTAAGAGGTACATATACTTGCATATGTCTCTTACTTGTATGTTCGGACTTAGAATATTTGTATACACGTCACTAATAGGATGACGATTCAGTTGGCTACCTTAAGAAGTACATATACTTGCATATGTCTCTTATTTGCATGTTCGGACTTAGAATATTTTTATACGCGTCACTAATAGGATGACGATACATATGGCTACCATTGTTAAATATATTTAAATAAAATTTATTTAAATATAATTATTATTTTATATATATATATTTTATATATATATATATATTCTGACTTAAAAAAGCCAAACAAAATAAACACAATTAAATTTATGTTTATTATCGAATCATCAAGCAAAGGATAAGCTTCAGTGGATCGCAGTATGGCAGCTGCTCAACCACTTACAACACCTTGCCTGTTACAAAAGTCGTTTACAATTGATTCTAGGCTTTGTCATTGTATTAAATAATGCTTTTATATGTAACTAGCGCGGCATCAGGTGATCGAAGATCCTCCCAATTTACTATGTTACAAATTACATTGGCATCACATCCATTGTCGTTTATAAAGTAAATTATAAACTTTAAATGGTTTAGAAGCCATACAATGCAAATTGCCCCTTATTTATCATTGCAGTCCAGCACGGATACGACCTTAGAGGCGTTCAGGCATAATCCAACGGACGTAGCGTCATACCACTGTTCGCTCGAACAAGTATTGTGCCATTGGTCCGTACCTGCGGTTCCTCTCGTACTACGCAGGAATGCTGTCGCAACAACGTTTTGTCATTAGTAGGGTAAAACTAACCTGTCTCACGACGGTCTAAACCCAGCTCACGTTCCCTTGCATGGGTGAACAATCCAACGCTTGGTGAATTTTGCTTCACAATGATAGGAAGAGCCGACATCGAAGGATCAAAAAGCGACGTCGCTATGAACGCTTGGCCGCCACAAGCCAGTTATCCCTATGGTAACTTTTCTGACACCTCTTGTTAAAAACTCTTTAAACCAAAAGGATCGATAGGCCGAGCTTTTGCTGTCCCTGTGTGTACTGAACACCGAGATCAAGTCAGCATTTGCCCTTTTGCTCTATGTGTGGTTTCTGTCCGCACTGAGCTGGCCTTGGGACACCTCCGTTATTATTTGAGAGATGTACCGCCCCAGTCAAACTCCCTACCTGGCAATGTCCTTGAATTGGATCATACCTGAGTAATTGGAGTTATACCAAATTTTCAAATCAAAAATACATAAATGCACCGTTTTATTAAAGAATTTGTTTGCGATTATATAACAAACTCGTGATACTTTGATCAAGAAGCTTGCATCAAAACCCAATACCATAAGATATAATAAATATATCCGTATAATGGCTAGGAAATGATACACGTTCCATTTAATCAAGTAAGTAAGGAAACAATAAGAGTAGTGGTATTTCATTGACGATACCAAACCGAAGTCTAATATCTCCCACTTATTCTACACCTCTTATGTCTCCTTACACTGCCAGATTAGAGTCAAGCTCAAAAGGGTCTTCTTTCCCCGCTAATTATTCCAAGCCCGTTCCCTTGGCTGTGGTTTCGCTAGATAGTAGATAGGGACAGTAGGAATCTCGTTAATCCATTCATGCGCGTCACTAATTAGATGACGAGGCATTTGGCTACCTTAAGAGAGTCATAGTTACTCCCGCCGTTGACCCGCGCTTACTTGAATTTCTTCACTTTGACATTCAGAGCACTGGGCAGAAATCACATTGTGTCAACACCCGCTAGGGCCATCACAATGCTTTGTTTTAATTAGACAGTCGGATTCCCCAAGTCCGTGCCAGTTCTGAATTGATTGTTAATTGATAATCGTTATAATTAATAAGAACTAATTGGTTTGACCCAATTAGTATTCTTAAAAATTTTAGCAAGAAAGTTCCACAATTGGCTACGTAACTAACTATCCGGGGAACAAGTAACTAACATAAATGCTAGAAACTCTATTTACCCAGAACGAGCACATAAACCATGTTATTGTTTCCCAATCAAGCCCGACTATCTCAATCTTCAGAGCCAATCCTTATCCCGAAGTTACGGATCTAATTTGCCGACTTCCCTTACCTACATTATTCTATCGACTAGAGACTCTTCACCTTGGAGACCAGCTGCGGATATTGGTACGGCCTGTTGAGAAGTTTGCGTGTCCCCACCATAAATTTTCAAGGTCCGAGGAGAAAATATCGACACAACAGTATATGTCATGCTCTTCTAGCCCATCTACCATATCTCTCTGCGAAAGACTTCCATGGTAGTACGGCTATAAAACAGAAAAGAAAACTCTTCCGATATCTCTCGACGGCTTCTTTATGGTCGTTCCTGTTGCCAGGATGAGCACGAGGCCCATATTTAATAACAAACGGATACTCAACAGGTTACGGAATTGGAACCGTATTCCCTTTCGTTCAAAATTATTCAAGTATATTATATTAGCTTGATTTGTATATATTGCGTTTTTGGTTTTACTTGAAAATTTTCGGCTTTCGCCTTGAACTTAGGACCGACTAACTCGTGATCAACCACTGTTCACACGAAACCCTTCTCCACTTCAGTCCTCCAAGGTCTCATTCGATTATTTGCTACTACCACCAAGATCTGTACCAATGGCAGCTCCATGCAGGCTTACGCCAAACACTTCTACGCATACCATTGTACCTTCCTACTCACTAAAGTTTCAAAATTTATATCACAAGTAATATAAATCATCTACTTTAGCGGTAATGTATAGGTATACAACTTAAGCGCCATCCATTTTAAGGGCTAGTTGCTTCGGCAGGTGAGTTGTTACACACTCCTTAGCGGATTTCGACTTCCATGATCACCGTCCTGCTGTTTTAAGCAACCAACGCCTTTCATGGTATCTGCATGAGTTGTTAATTTGGGCACCGTAACATTACGTTTGGTTCATCCCACAGCGCCAGTTCTGCTTACCAAAAGTGGCCCACTGGGCACATTATATCATAACCTTAAACTTCATATCAAGAAAGTTAAGGTTCTTACCCATTTAAAGTTTGAGAATAGGTTAAGATCGTTTCGACCCTAAGGCCTCTAATCATTCGCTTTACCAGATAAGATTATTTTATATAATATTAAAATGCACCAGCTATCCTGAGGGAAACTTCGGAAGGAACCAGCTACTAGATGGTTCGATTGGTCTTTCGCCCCTATACTCAATTCTGACAATCGATTTGCACGTCAGAACTGTTTCGGTCTTCCATCAGGGTTTCCCCTGACTTCAACCTGATCAAGTATAGTTCACCATCTTTCGGGTCACAGCATATATGCTCAAGGTACGTTCCAGTTAGAGGCATAAATAATATAAATATCATTATACATAACTATATAGAACGCCCCGGGATTGTGTTAATTAGCTATAAATAGTTAAAAAACTAATCCCATTATTAGTCAAGTTAATTACGCTATTAGGTTTATATCCCAATAACTTGCACATATGTTAGACTCCTTGGTCCGTGTTTCAAGACGGGTCCCGAAGGTATCCTGAATCTTTCGCATTGTTAATCCTACAAGTGCATATAATAAACACAAAAATCAATGATAATCATGCCATTATATAATTCCGAAAAATTAACGCACTGTATTCATATAAATCTATCAGCACTTTATCAAATTAATAACATTTATTCTGTGTTAAAATGCAAGCAATTTAATTTGAATAAACTATAAGTTATATTTTATGATAAATTTGGTATGCTAATAGATTACAATGTCCTTATATGGAAAAAATGCACACTATTATCATAATATTGTTTAAATATTACAATTTTAATGATGAATTTTCCATAACGGATATTCAGGTTCATCGGGCTTAACCTCTAAGCAGTTTCACGTACTGTTTAACTCTCTATTCAGAGTTCTTTTCAACTTTCCCTCACGGTACTTGTTTACTATCGGTCTCATGGTTATATTTAGTTTTAGATGGAGTTTACCACCCACTTAGTGCTGCACTATCAAGCAACACGACTCTTTGGAAACATCATCTAGTAATCATTAACGTTATACGGGCCTGGCACCCTCTATGGGTAAATGGCCTCATTTAAGAAGGACTTAAATCGTTAATTTCTCATACTAGAATATTGACGCTCCATACACTGCATCTCACATTTGCCATATAGACAAAGTGACTTAGTGCTGAACTGATTTCTTTTCGCTCGCCGCTACTAAGAAAATCCTTGTTAGTTTCTTTTCCTCCCCTAATTAATATGCTTAAATTCAGGGGGTAGTCCCATATGAGTTGAGGTTGTATATAACTTTTATTTGCAATTAATTCTTTATATATAATGATAAAACATTTTATTAAATTCGTTTAAAGCTGACGTATATATATATTAATGGCATTTATTTGTAACGAATTAACGAAGAATAATAATATTGTCAACGTTTTTCATATTTCAAATCATTAATAAGAGACAATTCTAGATAATATTTTATGCTAGACATTTCTCAGTATTATTTGATTGAAAAAGAAAATATTCCTCTTCGTTTTTCTCAAAGTTTAATTACTATTGTGAGATAATGTTTTTCATATATTTGTTAATATTATGAATAAAATAATTAAATTATTTTTATCCAATAATATACCATATGCTTATAAAATTTTATTATAAAATTTGTATAAACAACTTAATTAGCATAGTCTTACAACCCTCAACCATATGTAGTCCAAGCAGCACTATAAAATTAATTAAAGTACATAACAGCATGGACTGCGATATGCGTTCAAAATGTCGATGTTCATGTGTCCTGCAGTTCACACGATGACGCACAGTTTGCTGCGTTCTTCATCGACCCATGAGCCGAGTGATCCACCGCTTAGAGTTTTATAATATTGGTTTTAAATTTGGTCAAATATGTTTTTATTGAAAGAAATTAAAAATACACCATTTTACTGGCATATATCAATTCCTTCAATAAATGTATTTATATACCTAAAATAAATGCTGCGAAATGTCTTAGTTTTATATAAACAATATATATCAAAGTATTATTTGTAATGGCATTTGTTTGTTAATATATATTGATAATTTTATATAAAACATTAACCTGAAACCAGGTACAACATTGTATATTTTAGGTTGTTGCATTATCCAATGTATGATCATCATCAAATTAGTTGGCCAATACATCTCGCAACGCGTGTATATTATGGTCCATATACACACAAAAGTTTATAATAAATATATAAAATATATTTTATTATATTAATAATTCGATTTGCTTGTTCGAATTTTATGTTTGTTTCTATTTAATTTATTTGTAATAATATTATATTATTACAATATTTCGATTTGCTTGTTCGAAATTTATTTGATCTTTTACTTTTAAGATCATATTTTTGGTATAATTATTATTATAATTATTATGTATATATATATATATATTGGTAATTTGTATTAAATTTGTATTAACAAATTTTTTTATTAACGGTAAGGATATTATACAATAATGATCCTTCCGCAGGTTCACCTACGGAAACCTTGTTACGACTTTTACTTCCTCTAAATAATCAAGTTCGGTCAACTTTTGCGAAACAACCGTAACACACAAGGCGTCACAGTGATCACGTCCGGAGACCTCACTAAATAATTCAATCGGTAGTAGCGACGGGCGGTGTGTACAAAGGGCAGGGACGTAATCAATGCGAGTTAATGACTCACACTTACTGGGAATTCCAAGTTCATGTGAACAGTTTCAGTTCACAATCCCAAGCATGAAAGTGGTTCAGCGGTTTACCCGGACCTCTCGGTCTAGGAAATACACGTTGATACTTTCATTGTAGCGCGCGTGCAGCCCAGGACATCTAAGGGCATCACAGACCTGTTATTGCTCAATCTCATTATTGCTAGACGCAATTTGTCCATTTAAGAAGCTAGTGTCCTTATAATGGGACAAACCAACAGGTACGGCTCCACTTATATAAACACATTCAAACACAATAAACATTTTACTGCCACCATGAATGAAGGCTATATAAGCTTCAACACCATAATCCTGAAGATATCTATTTAATATATTTGAGTCTCGTTCGTTATCGGAATTAACCAGACAAATCACTCCACGAACTAAGAACGGCCATGCACCACCACCCATAGATTCGAGAAAGAGCTATCAATCTGTCTTACACACTTATGTTCGGACCTGGTAAGTTTTCCCGTGTTGAGTCAAATTAAGCCGCAGGCTCCACTCCTGGTGGTGCCCTTCCGTCAATTCCTTTAAGTTTCAGCTTTGCAACCATACTTCCCCCGGAGCCCAAAAGCTTTGGTTTCCCGGGAAGCGACTGAGAGAGCCATAAAAGTAGCTACACCCAATTGCTAGCTGGCATCGTTTATGGTTAGAACTAGGGCGGTATCTGATCGCCTTCGAACCTCTAACTTTCGTTCTTGATTAATGAAAACATCTTTGGCAAATGCTTTCGCTTAAGTTAGTCTTACGACGGTCCAAGAATTTCACCTCTCGCGTCGTAATACTAATGCCCCCAAACTGCTTCTATTAATCATTACCTCTTGATCTGAAAACCAATGAAAGCAGAACAGAGGTCTTATTTCATTATCCCATGCACAGAATATTCAGGCATTTGAAGCCTGCTTTAAGCACTCTAATTTGTTCAAAGTAATTGTACCGGCCCACAATAACACTCGTTTAAGAGCACTAATGCAGGTTTTTAAATAGGAGGAACATATGAAAAAATACAAGTATTTAAACACATATAAGAACTCCACCGGTAATACGCTTACATACATAAAGGTATAGTACTAACCACAATTGTAAGTTGTACTACCCGTATGAAGCACAAGTTCAACTACGAACGTTTTAACCGCAACAACTTTAATATACGCTATTGGAGCTGGAATTACCGCGGCTGCTGGCACCAGACTTGCCCTCCAATTGGTCCTTGTTAAAGGATTTAAAGTGTACTCATTCCAATTACAGGGCCTCGGATATGAGTCCTGTATTGTTATTTTTCGTCACTACCTCCCCGAGCTGGGAGTGGGTAATTTACGCGCCTGCTGCCTTCCTTAGATGTGGTAGCCGTTTCTCAGGCTCCCTCTCCGGAATCGAACCCTGATTCCCCGTTACCCGTTGCAACCATGGTAGTCCTAGATACTACCATCAAAAGTTGATAGGGCAGACATTTGAAAGATCTGTCGTCGGTACAAGACCATACGATCTGCATGTTATCTAGAGTTCAACCAATATAACGATCTTGCGATCGCTTGGTTTTAGCCTAATAAAAGCACATGTCCCATAAGGTTCATGTTTTAATTGCATGTATTAGCTCTAGAATTACCACAGTTATCCAAGTAACTGTTAACGATCTAAGGAACCATAACTGATATAATGAGCCTTTTGCGGTTTCACTTTTAATTCGTGTGTACTTAGACATGCATGGCTTAATCTTTGAGACAAGCATATAACTACTGGCAGGATCAACCAGAATAATGTTTTCGTTCATATTTCATTCATATTTTTTGAATAGAAATTAGTAATATAAATATAATAGATTTTATTTCCATTTTATATGTTCGGTTTTTCTTAAATATTGATTTTAATTCAATATTTTTTTTTTGCTTTGTGAAATAATTCTATTTTAATTCGAATACGGCCATTTTTATATGGCATTCGTATACGTTCTTTAATTTTTACTTGTTTCGCCACTAATATAACAAGTTTATAATTGATGTTAAAGAAAAAGTACAACTTTTTTATAACACAATTTTCAATATATATTGTTCTTTCTATAAGTTTTTATTATATTATATATACATATTTCATTCTAAAATATCATTTTTGTTCAACATACATAATTATTGTATCCACACATGTACAATTTTTGTTTAACCAATATAAATATTGAGTTAAATCATTTGCATTTTGATGATAAATTTAAAATTTATCTTTTCCATATAACTCTCTGGTAATATATGATATAAAACCGAGCGCATATGAAATTATTTTGATCACTAATATTGCAATTATATTTTATTATAATGCTTTTTGTAAACACATTGTACCGGCAAGCGATACTCTGTGCCCAAACGACAGGGGATATAATAATTTAATATAAATTATCATATATACCTGCCACCAAAGATTAACGATAAAAGTCGGAAACAATTTGTTATTCTATATATAATAGAAACTTGACCTCTGTTTCACCTTATTATCATGGGTTTATAATATTAACCGCGTAGCCAAGTCTTAATTTCATTTAAGAAACAAATTTATACGGATAATATTTTGATTTTAATATATGTTGTTCTATTGATAACAAAAGTATATATTATAATATATTTTGTTCAATAGTAGATGGACTACTTACTGTACCATCCTTATTTTTTATTATTATTGATATACATTATATTGACAACAGCATATGATATTCATATGGTTTGTTCAATAATTAATTGGTGGACAACCACTGACCATCCTATAGTAGTTTTTGGCCACGACGTCTAAATATCGAAATTATTTAATTCCGTTTGCCACCCATACGATAGATATTAACTATCTATAATAATAATGTGTACGCATAAAATATTATATGTATATATATAGACCAACAGACAAGCACTTCACCCTATAGTAGTTTTTGGCCACGACGTCTATATATCGGGCATATTTAATTCTCTTTGCCACCCAACCAAAGATATTCACTTTTTTATATAAAGTATTATTTGATCATATTAATATAACCAATTATTTCTGCCATATTCATATAATTTCTTTATGAATTATTTTTTGGTCATATCCATATAATCTATATGCCGTATCCATATAATGAATACGGCATATCCATACAACTAGCCATATTTGTATGTCAATGTATATTTTATTATACATTTTTTTTCTTTATACATATAATATGGTATTTCCATATCGCTATAATTGAATTATATGTATAAGATATCATTTATATATAGCATTGCCAAAATAATATGATAAACATAAATTTTGAACAATACGGCCGGTCGGCGAGCACTGCCTCCCTATATATGTTTTTGGCCACGACGTCTAAATATTGGGTATTTTTCGTACTGCGGCCCCGGTGTATGTAAATTGGGCATATTTCGTACTGATGCCAACATATCTATATGACTCATTATTTTCTTCCATATCAATATAACTTCTTTTATTTCCATATTCAAGTAATTTCTTTATTTGCCATATCAATATAAAATATTTTTTGGTCATATTTATATAATCTATATGCCGTATCCATATAATGAATACGGCATATCCATACAACTAGCCATATTTGTATGTCAATGTATATTTTATTATACATTTTTTTTCTTTATACATATAATATGGTATTTCCATATCGCTATAATTGAATTATATGTATAAGATATCATTTATATATAGCATTGCCAAAATAATATGATAAACATAAATTTTGAACAATACGGCCGGTCGGCGAGCACTGCCTCCCTATATATGTTTTTGGCCACGACGTCTAAATATTGGGTATTTTTCGTACTGCGGCCCCGGTGTATGTAAATTGGGCATATTTCGTACTGATGCCAACATATCTATATGACTCATTATTTTCTTCCATATCAATATAACTTCTTTTATTTCCATATTCAAGTAATTTCTTTATTTGCCATATCAATATAAAATATTTTTTGGTCATATTTATATAATCTATATGCCGTATCCATATAATGAATACGGCATATCCATACAACTAGCCATATTTGTATGTCAATGTATATTTTATTATACATTTTTTTTCTTTATACATATAATATGGTATTTCCATATCGCTATAATTGAATTATATGTATAAGATATCATTTATATATAGCATTGCCAAAATAATATGATAAACATAAATTTTGAACAATACGGCCGGTCGGCGAGCACTGCCTCCCTATATATGTTTTTGGCCACGACGTCTAAATATTGGGTATTTTTCGTACTGCGGCCCCGGTGTATGTAAATTGGGCATATTTCGTACTGATGCCAACATATCTATATGACTCATTATTTTCTTCCATATCAATATAACTTCTTTTATTTCCATATTCAAGTAATTTCTTTATTTGCCATATCAATATAAAATATTTTTTGGTCATATTTATATAATCTATATGCCGTATCCATATAATGAATACGGCATATCCATACAACTAGCCATATTTGTATGTCAATGTATATTTTATTATACATTTTTTTTCTTTATACATATAATATGGTATTTCCATATCGCTATAATTGAATTATATGTATAAGATATCATTTATATATAGCATTGCCAAAATAATATGATAAACATAAATTTTGAACAATACGGCCGGTCGGCGAGCACTGCCTCCCTATATATGTTTTTGGCCACGACGTCTAAATATTGGGTATTTTTCGTACTGCGGCCCCGGTGTATGTAAATTGGGCATATTTCGTACTGATGCCAACATATCTATATGACTCATTATTTTCTTCCATATCAATATAACTTCTTTTATTTCCATATTCAAGTAATTTCTTTATTTGCCATATCAATATAAAATATTTTTTGGTCATATTTATATAATCTATATGCCGTATCCATATAATGAATACGGCATATCCATACAACTAGCCATATTTGTATGTCAATGTATATTTTATTATACATTTTTTTTCTTTATACATATAATATGGTATTTCCATATCGCTATAATTGAATTATATGTATAAGATATCATTTATATATAGCATTGCCAAAATAATATGAAAAACATAAATTTTGAACAATACAACCGGTCGGCGAGCACTGCCTCCCTATATATGTTTTTGGCCACGACGTCTAAATATTGGGTATTTATCGTACTGCGGCTCCGGTGTATGTAAATTGGGCATATTTCGTACTGATGCCACCATATCCATATAACTTATTTTTTGTTCTATATCTATATAATTAATTTTTTTCCATACCTATAACTATTAAACTAATTTTTTTCCATATCCATACTTGAACTTATTATTTTTCCCATATCCATATAACTCGTTTTTTCCATATCCACACTAGAATTTAGTATTTATCCCATATCCATATAAATCATTATTTACCATATCAATATAAATAATATTTTTCCATATTCATACTAGAACTTATTATTTCTTTAATATTCATATAACTCAATATTTTTTCATATCCATACTAGAACTTATTCTTTTTCCCATATCCATACTAGAACTTATAAATTTTCCCATATTCATATAACTAATTTTTTTCATATCCATACTAGAACATTATATTTTTGCCATATCTATATAACTCATTTTATTCCATATCCATACTAGAACTTATTATTTCTTTAATATCCATATAACTTAATATTTTTCCATATCCATACCAGAACTTTTTATTTTTCCCATATCCATAGAACTAATTTTTTTCATATCCATACTAGAACCTAATTTTCTTCCTATATCCATATAACTTATTATTTACTATTACAATATAATTAATTTTTTCCATATCCATACTAGAGCTTATTATCTCTTCAATATCCATAAAACTCAATATTTTTTCATATCCATACTAGAACTGATTATTTTTCCCATATCCATACTAGAACTCAGTATTCTTCCCATATCCATACTACAACTTAGTATTTTTCCCATATGCATATAACTCATTATTTAGCATATCAATATAACTAATTTTTTTCCATATCCATACTAGAACTTATTATTTCTTTAATATCCATATAACTCAATATTTTTTTATATCCATACTAGAACTTATTATTTTTCCCATATCCATACTAGAACTTATAAATTTTCCCATATTCATATAACTAATTTTTTTCATATCCATACTAGAACATTAAATTTTTTGCCATATCTATATAACTCATTTTATTCCATATCCATACTAGAACTTATTATTTCTTTAATATCCATATAACTCAATATTTTTTCATATCCATACTAGAACTTATCATTTTTCCCATATTCATATAACTCATTTTTCCATATCCATACTAGAACTCTGTATTCTTTTCCATATCCATATAACTCATTTTTTTTTTCATATCCATACTAGAACTTATTATTTTTCCCATATCCACATAACTCATTTTTTTCATATCCATACTAGAACTTGTTATTTTTCCCATATCCATATAACTCATTTTTTTTCATATCCATACTAGAACTTAATATTATTTTCATATCCATATAACTCATGTTTGGACTTGGAATATTTTTATACACGTCACTAATAGGATGACGATTCAGTTGGCTACCTTAAGAGGTACATATACTTGCATATGTCTCTTACTTGTATGTTCGGACTTAGAATATTTTTATACACGTCACTAATAGGATGACGATTCAGTTGGCTACCTTAAGAGGTACATATACTTGCATATGTCTCTTACTTGTATGTTCGGACTTAGAATATTTTTATACACGTCACTAATAGGATGACGATTCAGTTGGCTACCTTAAGAGGTACATATACTTGCATATGTCTCTTATTTGCATGTTCGGACTTAGAATATTTTTATACGCGTCACTAATAGGATGACGATTCAGTTGGCTACCTTAAGAGGTACATATACTTGCATATGTCTCTTACTTGTATGTTCGGACTTAGAATATTTTTATACACGTCACTAATAGGATGACGATTCAGTTGGCTACCTTAAGAGGTACATATACTTGCATATGTCTCTTACTTGTATGTTCGGACTTAGAATATTTTTATACACGTCACTAATAGGATGACGATTCAGTTGGCTACCTTAAGAGGTACATATACTTGCATATGTCTCTTACTTGTATGTTCGGACTTAGAATATTTGTATACACGTCACTAATAGGATGACGATTCAGTTGGCTACCTTAAGAAGTACATATACTTGCATATGTCTCTTATTTGCATGTTCGGACTTAGAATATTTTTATACGCGTCACTAATAGGATGACGATACATATGGCTACCATTGTTAAATATATTTAAATAAAATTTATTTAAATATAATTATTATTTTATATATATATATTTTATATATATATATATTCTGACTTAAAAAAGCCAAACAAAATAAACACAATTAAATTTATGTTTATTATCGAATCATCAAGCAAAGGATAAGCTTCAGTGGATCGCAGTATGGCAGCTGCTCAACCACTTACAACACCTTGCCTGTTACAAAAGTCGTTTACAATTGATTCTAGGCTTTGTCATTGTATTAAATAATGCTTTTATATGTAACTAGCGCGGCATCAGGTGATCGAAGATCCTCCCAATTTACTATGTTACAAATTACATTGGCATCACATCCATTGTCGTTTATAAAGTAAATTATAAACTTTAAATGGTTTAGAAGCCATACAATGCAAATTGCCCCTTATTTATCATTGCAGTCCAGCACGGATACGACCTTAGAGGCGTTCAGGCATAATCCAACGGACGTAGCGTCATACCACTGTTCGCTCGAACAAGTATTGTGCCATTGGTCCGTACCTGCGGTTCCTCTCGTACTACGCAGGAATGCTGTCGCAACAACGTTTTGTCATTAGTAGGGTAAAACTAACCTGTCTCACGACGGTCTAAACCCAGCTCACGTTCCCTTGCATGGGTGAACAATCCAACGCTTGGTGAATTTTGCTTCACAATGATAGGAAGAGCCGACATCGAAGGATCAAAAAGCGACGTCGCTATGAACGCTTGGCCGCCACAAGCCAGTTATCCCTATGGTAACTTTTCTGACACCTCTTGTTAAAAACTCTTTAAACCAAAAGGATCGATAGGCCGAGCTTTTGCTGTCCCTGTGTGTACTGAACACCGAGATCAAGTCAGCATTTGCCCTTTTGCTCTATGTGTGGTTTCTGTCCGCACTGAGCTGGCCTTGGGACACCTCCGTTATTATTTGAGAGATGTACCGCCCCAGTCAAACTCCCTACCTGGCAATGTCCTTGAATTGGATCATACCTGAGTAATTGGAGTTATACCAAATTTTCAAATCAAAAATACATAAATGCACCGTTTTATTAAAGAATTTGTTTGCGATTATATAACAAACTCGTGATACTTTGATCAAGAAGCTTGCATCAAAACCCAATACCATAAGATATAATAAATATATCCGTATAATGGCTAGGAAATGATACACGTTCCATTTAATCAAGTAAGTAAGGAAACAATAAGAGTAGTGGTATTTCATTGACGATACCAAACCGAAGTCTAATATCTCCCACTTATTCTACACCTCTTATGTCTCCTTACACTGCCAGATTAGAGTCAAGCTCAAAAGGGTCTTCTTTCCCCGCTAATTATTCCAAGCCCGTTCCCTTGGCTGTGGTTTCGCTAGATAGTAGATAGGGACAGTAGGAATCTCGTTAATCCATTCATGCGCGTCACTAATTAGATGACGAGGCATTTGGCTACCTTAAGAGAGTCATAGTTACTCCCGCCGTTGACCCGCGCTTACTTGAATTTCTTCACTTTGACATTCAGAGCACTGGGCAGAAATCACATTGTGTCAACACCCGCTAGGGCCATCACAATGCTTTGTTTTAATTAGACAGTCGGATTCCCCAAGTCCGTGCCAGTTCTGAATTGATTGTTAATTGATAATCGTTATAATTAATAAGAACTAATTGGTTTGACCCAATTAGTATTCTTAAAAATTTTAGCAAGAAAGTTCCACAATTGGCTACGTAACTAACTATCCGGGGAACAAGTAACTAACATAAATGCTAGAAACTCTATTTACCCAGAACGAGCACATAAACCATGTTATTGTTTCCCAATCAAGCCCGACTATCTCAATCTTCAGAGCCAATCCTTATCCCGAAGTTACGGATCTAATTTGCCGACTTCCCTTACCTACATTATTCTATCGACTAGAGACTCTTCACCTTGGAGACCAGCTGCGGATATTGGTACGGCCTGTTGAGAAGTTTGCGTGTCCCCACCATAAATTTTCAAGGTCCGAGGAGAAAATATCGACACAACAGTATATGTCATGCTCTTCTAGCCCATCTACCATATCTCTCTGCGAAAGACTTCCATGGTAGTACGGCTATAAAACAGAAAAGAAAACTCTTCCGATATCTCTCGACGGCTTCTTTATGGTCGTTCCTGTTGCCAGGATGAGCACGAGGCCCATATTTAATAACAAACGGATACTCAACAGGTTACGGAATTGGAACCGTATTCCCTTTCGTTCAAAATTATTCAAGTATATTATATTAGCTTGATTTGTATATATTGCGTTTTTGGTTTTACTTGAAAATTTTCGGCTTTCGCCTTGAACTTAGGACCGACTAACTCGTGATCAACCACTGTTCACACGAAACCCTTCTCCACTTCAGTCCTCCAAGGTCTCATTCGATTATTTGCTACTACCACCAAGATCTGTACCAATGGCAGCTCCATGCAGGCTTACGCCAAACACTTCTACGCATACCATTGTACCTTCCTACTCACTAAAGTTTCAAAATTTATATCACAAGTAATATAAATCATCTACTTTAGCGGTAATGTATAGGTATACAACTTAAGCGCCATCCATTTTAAGGGCTAGTTGCTTCGGCAGGTGAGTTGTTACACACTCCTTAGCGGATTTCGACTTCCATGATCACCGTCCTGCTGTTTTAAGCAACCAACGCCTTTCATGGTATCTGCATGAGTTGTTAATTTGGGCACCGTAACATTACGTTTGGTTCATCCCACAGCGCCAGTTCTGCTTACCAAAAGTGGCCCACTGGGCACATTATATCATAACCTTAAACTTCATATCAAGAAAGTTAAGGTTCTTACCCATTTAAAGTTTGAGAATAGGTTAAGATCGTTTCGACCCTAAGGCCTCTAATCATTCGCTTTACCAGATAAGATTATTTTATATAATATTAAAATGCACCAGCTATCCTGAGGGAAACTTCGGAAGGAACCAGCTACTAGATGGTTCGATTGGTCTTTCGCCCCTATACTCAATTCTGACAATCGATTTGCACGTCAGAACTGTTTCGGTCTTCCATCAGGGTTTCCCCTGACTTCAACCTGATCAAGTATAGTTCACCATCTTTCGGGTCACAGCATATATGCTCAAGGTACGTTCCAGTTAGAGGCATAAATAATATAAATATCATTATACATAACTATATAGAACGCCCCGGGATTGTGTTAATTAGCTATAAATAGTTAAAAAACTAATCCCATTATTAGTCAAGTTAATTACGCTATTAGGTTTATATCCCAATAACTTGCACATATGTTAGACTCCTTGGTCCGTGTTTCAAGACGGGTCCCGAAGGTATCCTGAATCTTTCGCATTGTTAATCCTACAAGTGCATATAATAAACACAAAAATCAATGATAATCATGCCATTATATAATTCCGAAAAATTAACGCACTGTATTCATATAAATCTATCAGCACTTTATCAAATTAATAACATTTATTCTGTGTTAAAATGCAAGCAATTTAATTTGAATAAACTATAAGTTATATTTTATGATAAATTTGGTATGCTAATAGATTACAATGTCCTTATATGGAAAAAATGCACACTATTATCATAATATTGTTTAAATATTACAATTTTAATGATGAATTTTCCATAACGGATATTCAGGTTCATCGGGCTTAACCTCTAAGCAGTTTCACGTACTGTTTAACTCTCTATTCAGAGTTCTTTTCAACTTTCCCTCACGGTACTTGTTTACTATCGGTCTCATGGTTATATTTAGTTTTAGATGGAGTTTACCACCCACTTAGTGCTGCACTATCAAGCAACACGACTCTTTGGAAACATCATCTAGTAATCATTAACGTTATACGGGCCTGGCACCCTCTATGGGTAAATGGCCTCATTTAAGAAGGACTTAAATCGTTAATTTCTCATACTAGAATATTGACGCTCCATACACTGCATCTCACATTTGCCATATAGACAAAGTGACTTAGTGCTGAACTGATTTCTTTTCGCTCGCCGCTACTAAGAAAATCCTTGTTAGTTTCTTTTCCTCCCCTAATTAATATGCTTAAATTCAGGGGGTAGTCCCATATGAGTTGAGGTTGTATATAACTTTTATTTGCAATTAATTCTTTATATATAATGATAAAACATTTTATTAAATTCGTTTAAAGCTGACGTATATATATATTAATGGCATTTATTTGTAACGAATTAACGAAGAATAATAATATTGTCAACGTTTTTCATATTTCAAATCATTAATAAGAGACAATTCTAGATAATATTTTATGCTAGACATTTCTCAGTATTATTTGATTGAAAAAGAAAATATTCCTCTTCGTTTTTCTCAAAGTTTAATTACTATTGTGAGATAATGTTTTTCATATATTTGTTAATATTATGAATAAAATAATTAAATTATTTTTATCCAATAATATACCATATGCTTATAAAATTTTATTATAAAATTTGTATAAACAACTTAATTAGCATAGTCTTACAACCCTCAACCATATGTAGTCCAAGCAGCACTATAAAATTAATTAAAGTACATAACAGCATGGACTGCGATATGCGTTCAAAATGTCGATGTTCATGTGTCCTGCAGTTCACACGATGACGCACAGTTTGCTGCGTTCTTCATCGACCCATGAGCCGAGTGATCCACCGCTTAGAGTTTTATAATATTGGTTTTAAATTTGGTCAAATATGTTTTTATTGAAAGAAATTAAAAATACACCATTTTACTGGCATATATCAATTCCTTCAATAAATGTATTTATATACCTAAAATAAATGCTGCGAAATGTCTTAGTTTTATATAAACAATATATATCAAAGTATTATTTGTAATGGCATTTGTTTGTTAATATATATTGATAATTTTATATAAAACATTAACCTGAAACCAGGTACAACATTGTATATTTTAGGTTGTTGCATTATCCAATGTATGATCATCATCAAATTAGTTGGCCAATACATCTCGCAACGCGTGTATATTATGGTCCATATACACACAAAAGTTTATAATAAATATATAAAATATATTTTATTATATTAATAATTCGATTTGCTTGTTCGAATTTTATGTTTGTTTCTATTTAATTTATTTGTAATAATATTATATTATTACAATATTTCGATTTGCTTGTTCGAAATTTATTTGATCTTTTACTTTTAAGATCATATTTTTGGTATAATTATTATTATAATTATTATGTATATATATATATATATTGGTAATTTGTATTAAATTTGTATTAACAAATTTTTTTATTAACGGTAAGGATATTATACAATAATGATCCTTCCGCAGGTTCACCTACGGAAACCTTGTTACGACTTTTACTTCCTCTAAATAATCAAGTTCGGTCAACTTTTGCGAAACAACCGTAACACACAAGGCGTCACAGTGATCACGTCCGGAGACCTCACTAAATAATTCAATCGGTAGTAGCGACGGGCGGTGTGTACAAAGGGCAGGGACGTAATCAATGCGAGTTAATGACTCACACTTACTGGGAATTCCAAGTTCATGTGAACAGTTTCAGTTCACAATCCCAAGCATGAAAGTGGTTCAGCGGTTTACCCGGACCTCTCGGTCTAGGAAATACACGTTGATACTTTCATTGTAGCGCGCGTGCAGCCCAGGACATCTAAGGGCATCACAGACCTGTTATTGCTCAATCTCATTATTGCTAGACGCAATTTGTCCATTTAAGAAGCTAGTGTCCTTATAATGGGACAAACCAACAGGTACGGCTCCACTTATATAAACACATTCAAACACAATAAACATTTTACTGCCACCATGAATGAAGGCTATATAAGCTTCAACACCATAATCCTGAAGATATCTATTTAATATATTTGAGTCTCGTTCGTTATCGGAATTAACCAGACAAATCACTCCACGAACTAAGAACGGCCATGCACCACCACCCATAGATTCGAGAAAGAGCTATCAATCTGTCTTACACACTTATGTTCGGACCTGGTAAGTTTTCCCGTGTTGAGTCAAATTAAGCCGCAGGCTCCACTCCTGGTGGTGCCCTTCCGTCAATTCCTTTAAGTTTCAGCTTTGCAACCATACTTCCCCCGGAGCCCAAAAGCTTTGGTTTCCCGGGAAGCGACTGAGAGAGCCATAAAAGTAGCTACACCCAATTGCTAGCTGGCATCGTTTATGGTTAGAACTAGGGCGGTATCTGATCGCCTTCGAACCTCTAACTTTCGTTCTTGATTAATGAAAACATCTTTGGCAAATGCTTTCGCTTAAGTTAGTCTTACGACGGTCCAAGAATTTCACCTCTCGCGTCGTAATACTAATGCCCCCAAACTGCTTCTATTAATCATTACCTCTTGATCTGAAAACCAATGAAAGCAGAACAGAGGTCTTATTTCATTATCCCATGCACAGAATATTCAGGCATTTGAAGCCTGCTTTAAGCACTCTAATTTGTTCAAAGTAATTGTACCGGCCCACAATAACACTCGTTTAAGAGCACTAATGCAGGTTTTTAAATAGGAGGAACATATGAAAAAATACAAGTATTTAAACACATATAAGAACTCCACCGGTAATACGCTTACATACATAAAGGTATAGTACTAACCACAATTGTAAGTTGTACTACCCGTATGAAGCACAAGTTCAACTACGAACGTTTTAACCGCAACAACTTTAATATACGCTATTGGAGCTGGAATTACCGCGGCTGCTGGCACCAGACTTGCCCTCCAATTGGTCCTTGTTAAAGGATTTAAAGTGTACTCATTCCAATTACAGGGCCTCGGATATGAGTCCTGTATTGTTATTTTTCGTCACTACCTCCCCGAGCTGGGAGTGGGTAATTTACGCGCCTGCTGCCTTCCTTAGATGTGGTAGCCGTTTCTCAGGCTCCCTCTCCGGAATCGAACCCTGATTCCCCGTTACCCGTTGCAACCATGGTAGTCCTAGATACTACCATCAAAAGTTGATAGGGCAGACATTTGAAAGATCTGTCGTCGGTACAAGACCATACGATCTGCATGTTATCTAGAGTTCAACCAATATAACGATCTTGCGATCGCTTGGTTTTAGCCTAATAAAAGCACATGTCCCATAAGGTTCATGTTTTAATTGCATGTATTAGCTCTAGAATTACCACAGTTATCCAAGTAACTGTTAACGATCTAAGGAACCATAACTGATATAATGAGCCTTTTGCGGTTTCACTTTTAATTCGTGTGTACTTAGACATGCATGGCTTAATCTTTGAGACAAGCATATAACTACTGGCAGGATCAACCAGAATAATGTTTTCGTTCATATTTCATTCATATTTTTTGAATAGAAATTAGTAATATAAATATAATAGATTTTATTTCCATTTTATATGTTCGGTTTTTCTTAAATATTGATTTTAATTCAATATTTTTTTTTTGCTTTGTGAAATAATTCTATTTTAATTCGAATACGGCCATTTTTATATGGCATTCGTATACGTTCTTTAATTTTTACTTGTTTCGCCACTAATATAACAAGTTTATAATTGATGTTAAAGAAAAAGTACAACTTTTTTATAACACAATTTTCAATATATATTGTTCTTTCTATAAGTTTTTATTATATTATATATACATATTTCATTCTAAAATATCATTTTTGTTCAACATACATAATTATTGTATCCACACATGTACAATTTTTGTTTAACCAATATAAATATTGAGTTAAATCATTTGCATTTTGATGATAAATTTAAAATTTATCTTTTCCATATAACTCTCTGGTAATATATGATATAAAACCGAGCGCATATGAAATTATTTTGATCACTAATATTGCAATTATATTTTATTATAATGCTTTTTGTAAACACATTGTACCGGCAAGCGATACTCTGTGCCCAAACGACAGGGGATATAATAATTTAATATAAATTATCATATATACCTGCCACCAAAGATTAACGATAAAAGTCGGAAACAATTTGTTATTCTATATATAATAGAAACTTGACCTCTGTTTCACCTTATTATCATGGGTTTATAATATTAACCGCGTAGCCAAGTCTTAATTTCATTTAAGAAACAAATTTATACGGATAATATTTTGATTTTAATATATGTTGTTCTATTGATAACAAAAGTATATATTATAATATATTTTGTTCAATAGTAGATGGACTACTTACTGTACCATCCTTATTTTTTATTATTATTGATATACATTATATTGACAACAGCATATGATATTCATATGGTTTGTTCAATAATTAATTGGTGGACAACCACTGACCATCCTATAGTAGTTTTTGGCCACGACGTCTAAATATCGAAATTATTTAATTCCGTTTGCCACCCATACGATAGATATTAACTATCTATAATAATAATGTGTACGCATAAAATATTATATGTATATATATAGACCAACAGACAAGCACTTCACCCTATAGTAGTTTTTGGCCACGACGTCTATATATCGGGCATATTTAATTCTCTTTGCCACCCAACCAAAGATATTCACTTTTTTATATAAAGTATTATTTGATCATATTAATATAACCAATTATTTCTGCCATATTCATATAATTTCTTTATGAATTATTTTTTGGTCATATCCATATAATCTATATGCCGTATCCATATAATGAATACGGCATATCCATACAACTAGCCATATTTGTATGTCAATGTATATTTTATTATACATTTTTTTTCTTTATACATATAATATGGTATTTCCATATCGCTATAATTGAATTATATGTATAAGATATCATTTATATATAGCATTGCCAAAATAATATGATAAACATAAATTTTGAACAATACGGCCGGTCGGCGAGCACTGCCTCCCTATATATGTTTTTGGCCACGACGTCTAAATATTGGGTATTTTTCGTACTGCGGCCCCGGTGTATGTAAATTGGGCATATTTCGTACTGATGCCAACATATCTATATGACTCATTATTTTCTTCCATATCAATATAACTTCTTTTATTTCCATATTCAAGTAATTTCTTTATTTGCCATATCAATATAAAATATTTTTTGGTCATATTTATATAATCTATATGCCGTATCCATATAATGAATACGGCATATCCATACAACTAGCCATATTTGTATGTCAATGTATATTTTATTATACATTTTTTTTCTTTATACATATAATATGGTATTTCCATATCGCTATAATTGAATTATATGTATAAGATATCATTTATATATAGCATTGCCAAAATAATATGATAAACATAAATTTTGAACAATACGGCCGGTCGGCGAGCACTGCCTCCCTATATATGTTTTTGGCCACGACGTCTAAATATTGGGTATTTTTCGTACTGCGGCCCCGGTGTATGTAAATTGGGCATATTTCGTACTGATGCCAACATATCTATATGACTCATTATTTTCTTCCATATCAATATAACTTCTTTTATTTCCATATTCAAGTAATTTCTTTATTTGCCATATCAATATAAAATATTTTTTGGTCATATTTATATAATCTATATGCCGTATCCATATAATGAATACGGCATATCCATACAACTAGCCATATTTGTATGTCAATGTATATTTTATTATACATTTTTTTTCTTTATACATATAATATGGTATTTCCATATCGCTATAATTGAATTATATGTATAAGATATCATTTATATATAGCATTGCCAAAATAATATGATAAACATAAATTTTGAACAATACGGCCGGTCGGCGAGCACTGCCTCCCTATATATGTTTTTGGCCACGACGTCTAAATATTGGGTATTTTTCGTACTGCGGCCCCGGTGTATGTAAATTGGGCATATTTCGTACTGATGCCAACATATCTATATGACTCATTATTTTCTTCCATATCAATATAACTTCTTTTATTTCCATATTCAAGTAATTTCTTTATTTGCCATATCAATATAAAATATTTTTTGGTCATATTTATATAATCTATATGCCGTATCCATATAATGAATACGGCATATCCATACAACTAGCCATATTTGTATGTCAATGTATATTTTATTATACATTTTTTTTCTTTATACATATAATATGGTATTTCCATATCGCTATAATTGAATTATATGTATAAGATATCATTTATATATAGCATTGCCAAAATAATATGATAAACATAAATTTTGAACAATACGGCCGGTCGGCGAGCACTGCCTCCCTATATATGTTTTTGGCCACGACGTCTAAATATTGGGTATTTTTCGTACTGCGGCCCCGGTGTATGTAAATTGGGCATATTTCGTACTGATGCCAACATATCTATATGACTCATTATTTTCTTCCATATCAATATAACTTCTTTTATTTCCATATTCAAGTAATTTCTTTATTTGCCATATCAATATAAAATATTTTTTGGTCATATTTATATAATCTATATGCCGTATCCATATAATGAATACGGCATATCCATACAACTAGCCATATTTGTATGTCAATGTATATTTTATTATACATTTTTTTTCTTTATACATATAATATGGTATTTCCATATCGCTATAATTGAATTATATGTATAAGATATCATTTATATATAGCATTGCCAAAATAATATGATAAACATAAATTTTGAACAATACGGCCGGTCGGCGAGCACTGCCTCCCTATATATGTTTTTGGCCACGACGTCTAAATATTGGGTATTTTTCGTACTGCGGCCCCGGTGTATGTAAATTGGGCATATTTCGTACTGATGCCAACATATCTATATGACTCATTATTTTCTTCCATATCAATATAACTTCTTTTATTTCCATATTCAAGTAATTTCTTTATTTGCCATATCAATATAAAATATTTTTTGGTCATATTTATATAATCTATATGCCGTATCCATATAATGAATACGGCATATCCATACAACTAGCCATATTTGTATGTCAATGTATATTTTATTATACATTTTTTTTCTTTATACATATAATATGGTATTTCCAAATCGCTATAATAGAATTATATGTTTAAGATATCATTTATATATAGCATTGCCAAAATAATATGATAAACATAATTTTGAACAATACGGCCGGTCGGCGAGCACTGCCTCCCTATATATGTTTTTGGCCACGACGTCTAAATATTGGGTATTTTTCGTACTGCGGCCCCGGTGTATGTAAATTGGGCATATTTCGTACTGATGCCAACATATCTATATGACTCATTATTTTCTTCCATATCAATATAACTTCTTTTATTTCCATATTCAAGTAATTTCTTTATTTGCCATATCAATATAAAATATTTTTTGGTCATATTTATATAATCTATATGCCGTATCCATATATGAATACGGCATATCCATACAACTAGCCATATTTGTATGTCAATGTATTTTTATTATACATTTTTTTTCTTTATACATATAATATGGTATTTCCATATCGCTATAATTGAATTATATGTATAAGATATCATTTATATATAGCATTGCCAAATAATATGAAAAACTAAATTTTGAACAATACCCGGTCGGCGAGCACTGCCTCCCTATATATGTTTTTCCACGACGTCTAAATATTGGGTATTTATCGTACTGCGGCTCCGGTGTATGTAATTGGGCATATTTCGTACTGATGCCACCATATCCATATAACTTATTTTTTGTCTATATCTATATAATTATCCATATCCATACTAGAAATTTAGTATTTATCCCATATCCATATAAATCATTATTTACCATATCAATATAAATAATATTTTTCCATATTCATACTAGAACTTATTATTTCTTTAATATTCATATAACTCAATATTTTTTCATATCCATACTAGAACTTATTCTTTTTCCCATATCCATACTAGAACTTATAAATTTTCCCATATTCATATAACTAATTTTTTTCATATCCATACTAGAACATTATATTTTTGCAATATCTATATAACTCATTTTATTCCATATCCATACTAGAACTTATTATTTCTTAAATATCCATATAACTTAATATTTTTCCATATCCATACCAGAACTTTTTATTTTTCCCATATCCATAGAACTAATTTTTTTCATATCCATACTAGAACCTAATTTTCTTCCTATATCCATATAACTTATTATTTACTATTACAATATAATTAATTTTTTCCATATCCATACTAGAGCTTATTATCTCTTCAATATCCATAAAACTCAATATTTTTTCATATCCATACTAGAACTGATTATTTTTCCCATATCCATACTAGAACTCAGTATTCTTCCCATATCCATACTACAACTTAGTATTTTTCCCATATGCATATAACTCATTATTTAGCATATCAATATAACTAATTTTTTTCCATATCCATACTAGAACTTATTATTTCTTTAATATCCATATAACTCAATATTTTTTTATATCCATACTAGAACTTATTATTTTTCCCATATCCATACTAGAACTTATAAATTTTCCCATATTCATATAACTAATTTTTTTCATATCCATAATAGAAAAATATATTTTTTTGCATATCTATATAACTCATTTTATTCCATATCCATACTAGAACTTATTATTTCTTTAATATCCATATAACTCAATATTTTTTCATATCCATACTAGAACTTATCATTTTTCCCATATTCATATAACTCATTTTTCCATATCCATACTAGAACTCTGTATTCTTTTCCATATCCATATAACGCATTTTTTTTTGTTATCAATACTAGAATTATTATTTTTCCCATAACCACAAAACTCATTTTTTTCATATCCATACTAGAACTTGTTATTTTTCCCATATCCATATAACTCATTTTTTTCATATCCATACTAGAACTTAATATTATTTTCATATCCATATAACTCATGTTTGGACTTGGAATATTTTTATACACGTCACTAATAGGATGACGATTCAGTTGGCTACCTTAAGAGGTACATATACTTGCATATGTCTCTTACTTGTATGTTCGGACTTAGAATATTTTTATACACGTCACTAATAGGATGACGATTCAGTTGGCTACCTTAAGAGGTACATATACTTGCATATGTCTCTTACTTGTATGTTCGGACTTAGAATATTTTTATACACGTCACTAATAGGATGACGATTCAGTTGGCTACCTTAAGAGGTACATATACTTGCATATGTCTCTTATTTGCATGTTCGGACTTAGAATATTTTTATACGCGTCACTAATAGGATGACGATTCAGTTGGCTACCTTAAGAGGTACATATACTTGCATATGTCTCTTACTTGTATGTTCGGACTTAGAATATTTGTATACACGTCACTAATAGGATGACGATTCAGTTGGCTACCTTAAGAGGTACATATACTTGCATATGTCTCTTACTTGTATGTTCGGACTTAGAATATTTGTATACACGTCACTAATAGGATGACGATTCAGTTGGCTACCTTAAGAAGTACATATACTTGCATATGTCTCTTATTTGCATGTTCGGACTTAGAATATTTTTATACGCGTCACTAATAGGATGACGATACATATGGCTACCATTGTTAAATATATTTAAATAAAATTTATTTAAATATAATTATTATTTATATATATATATTTTATATATATATATATATCTGACTTAAAAAAGCCAAACAAAATAAACACAATTAAATTTATGTTTATTATCGAATCATCAAGCAAAGGATAAGCTTCAGTGGATCGCAGTATGGCAGCTGCTCAACCACTTACAACACCTTGCCTGTTACAAAAGTCGTTTACAATTGATTCTAGGCTTTGTCATTGTATTAAATAATGCTTTTATATGTAACTAGCGCGGCATCAGGTGATCGAAGATCCTCCCAATTTACTATGTTACAAATTACATTGGCATCACATCCATTGTCGTTTATAAAGTAAATTATAAACTTTAAATGGTTTAGAAGCCATACAATGCAAATTGCCCCTTATTTATCATTGCAGTCCAGCACGGATACGACCTTAGAGGCGTTCAGGCATAATCCAACGGACGTAGCGTCATACCACTGTTCGCTCGAACAAGTATTGTGCCATTGGTCCGTACCTGCGGTTCCTCTCGTACTACGCAGGAATGCTGTCGCAACAACGTTTTGTCATTAGTAGGGTAAAACTAACCTGTCTCACGACGGTCTAAACCCAGCTCACGTTCCCTTGCATGGGTGAACAATCCAACGCTTGGTGAATTTTGCTTCACAATGATAGGAAGAGCCGACATCGAAGGATCAAAAAGCGACGTCGCTATGAACGCTTGGCCGCCACAAGCCAGTTATCCCTATGGTAACTTTTCTGACACCTCTTGTTAAAAACTCTTTAAACCAAAAGGATCGATAGGCCGAGCTTTTGCTGTCCCTGTGTGTACTGAACACCGAGATCAAGTCAGCATTTGCCCTTTTGCTCTATGTGTGGTTTCTGTCCGCACTGAGCTGGCCTTGGGACACCTCCGTTATTATTTGAGAGATGTACCGCCCCAGTCAAACTCCCTACCTGGCAATGTCCTTGAATTGGATCATACCTGAGTAATTGGAGTTATACCAAATTTTCAAATCAAAAATACATAAATGCACCGTTTTATTAAAGAATTTGTTTGCGATTATATAACAAACTCGTGATACTTTGATCAAGAAGCTTGCATCAAAACCCAATACCATAAGATATAATAAATATATCCGTATAATGGCTAGGAAATGATACACGTTCCATTTAATCAAGTAAGTAAGGAAACAATAAGAGTAGTGGTATTTCATTGACGATACCAAACCGAAGTCTAATATCTCCCACTTATTCTACACCTCTTATGTCTCCTTACACTGCCAGATTAGAGTCAAGCTCAAAAGGGTCTTCTTTCCCCGCTAATTATTCCAAGCCCGTTCCCTTGGCTGTGGTTTCGCTAGATAGTAGATAGGGACAGGTGTCTATCGGATCCCTCCGAAGCTTATTTAACGTGGCGTGTTCCACACTGAAGGGATTACAACCACGGCACTCTTATACACCCACAAGTGAGTGTATAGTGCAATGTGTCTAGGTTAAGCGCCAGACCAACGCCCCGGACTAGAAGCTATAGCTATGTACATAGCAACCACCCCGGTAGCAATTCGAATGCTTACTTGTCGGGCAAGCATTCCCCCTTGCTGAGGAGCGGGATCTATCTAAATCCCTACTGATCTTTGGGTCACAGCACCCGAGTTGTATGACGCAACTCCACGTCGAACCCGAAGGCTCTACCCGCATATGGGTGTCAACCACAGCCACCACGATACTCCCACATGGGGGCCAACCTCAATGAGCAGCCTTGGACAGCTGCTCAACCCGTGGTACCGAAATTACAGGCTCGGTAGGCCTCACCCCTGAAGCTCCGACAAGCTCGGATAGGGCACCCATGTCATATTAGTCGCCTCCTACGACAAGCTATGACAAGCTGTGGTAGAATTCTTCGCCGCTAGCCACACAGCAGGAGTTGATTGGGCTAAGCCCAGCGCCTGTGGTTCATCCATCCGCTGCATCCGTCCTACGCCTTGAAAAGGCAGCATCCGCGAAGACTCCTAGGAGACGCATCCGTTCTGGGGTCTCTACTACTCCCGCGACGATCCATCTTCCTTGGTCCTGGACAATTCCGAGAGCATCGAGGTCACGCAATTCATTGTACAGCCGGCATTCACATAATACGTGAAGCCAGCTCTCGTCAACCTCCCCACATGAGCATGCGGTCGTGGTGCTGAGAGTCCTGCCGTGCAAGAATGCGTTTAGCGACCCGTGTCCTGTCAGTAAGAATCCGGCTTTTAGAGTAAAGACAAAGTCTTTCCTCTTGTAGACAAACGCTGCCTCTGGGAAGAATTCGCGAGTCACATGCCCGTGATCCGCGCTATCCCATCTGAGTTGCCACTCATTTAGCAGACGCTCGTCTAGCAGAGCCATCTTGTCCTTCCAGTTCATCCCGGTCATATCCAGTCCATGCAGCCAGTCGTTGGTATCCAGGGGAATTTCCTTCCGTAGTTTGAACTTCAAAGCAGACCGATGAGCGTCAGATCCATTGGAGGAGCACCAGCAAGCACCTGCAGTGCCACCGTGGACACTGTGCGGCATACCGGTAGGCATCCCAAAAGGATGGTCCTCTGGCACGAGGTGAGGAGTTTTAGGGATTTACCCCTACTCACCGCCTTGTACCAGACCGAGGCACCAAAGAGTGCACATGGCATCATGAGTCCCCTATATATGGTCTCTTTGCGCGGGAACTGAGTCCCCAATCGACTCGAAGCACCCGTGCTAGCCCTGCGACGACTCCAGTCAGCCGATCTCGAAGTGCCGAGATATGCGGGAGGAAACTCAACCGCTCGCCGACTAGGATGCCAGGTACCGGCATTTTTGACATACGGTAGGCTTGCTCCAGCAAAACGCACCGTTGGTCTCCTTCGTTGCGAAAGCTTCCCTTTCAGCAACATGATTGCCGTCTTGCTGGTGGACACACTCACTCCAACTTCAGATCCCCAGGCTCCCACGATGCTCATCAACTGCTCGCCTTTTCGCTCCAGATCGGCACGGGAATTCCCGTCAACGAAAAGTAGCAAGTCATCTGCATACGCGCTCACAGCACAATGTGGCTCTAGGCGCTGAAGCAGCACATCCATCAGAAGGTTCCAAATGAATGGACCACTAATGGACCCTTGCGGGCAGCCCCGTGTGAACCGAGACTGTGGCTGCTTCATACCTGCTGATGATGCTTGCCCTTCGGCCGGAGAAGTAGCTTTTCCACAAGCTTATCTCACGACAGCCGACGTCGACAAGCCGATCGAGTACTGCGCTCCACTCCACATTGTCGAATGCTCCCTTGAAATCGACAAAAATTCCAAGGACGTATCGCGACGTGGTGTTGTCGACTGTGGTTGTGGCATGCCTCCAGGCATCCTCCACGCAGCGTCCAGGCCGAAATCCAAATTGCCATCTGCATCCATCCGGTAGCACCTCCTTGAGTCGATTCACCATGAGTCCTTCGAGCACCTTTCCGAACACTGGCAAAAGGCATATGCCACGATAGGACGAAGGATCGCTCCTGTCCTTGTCGGGCCCCTTTACCAGCGGTATCACTCTCGGGTGTTTCCACTCGTCAGGGAAGTATCCTTCCGAGAGGCATCGAGAGTACAGCGACGTCAGGTGCTCCGGAATGGCACGCCATACCTCCTTGACGATGCCACCCGTGATGCCATCCATACCCGGAGATCTCCGACTTTTCAGCCTGGAGACGCAGGTCGCCACCTCGAAGGATTCGAGAATTGGCGGTGCACCAGGGTGTACGTCCACGCGTGCAGTCGACTCCGCAACTGGAAAAAAGTTGCGAAGAAGCACGTTTGCGCAGTCGAGCCAATTTACGACAAGCGCGCCGTTCGACCGAAGACATCCGAGATCGGTTGTCTTCTTCCGGCCTCGGCATATTCGGTAGACATGCCCCCATGGATCATCTTTGTGCCGTCCCACGAAGTCCCGCCAGTTTTGCTCCTTTGTCGTCAGGATAAGCTTCTTGTACTGGGCTGAAGCAAGCCTCAGACCAGCAACAAGTTGCCCAGCGTCATCGGTACCACTCCGACGAGCTTCCTGCAGCCTCCGCCTCAGTCTCCGGACCTCTTGGCGTTTGGTACTTAGTTCAGGATTCCACCATATTACTTTTCTCCTTTCTGCAGGCATCCTGCGCCCCATCACTCTGTCGCACACGTCCTGTACGGTAGAGCGGAGGGCAGACACTCGTTCATCCAACGGCGATTCCTCCAGTTCCTCGAGACCTCCCGCTGCACTCCTTAATTCTTCACCGAATCTTCGCCAACTTACATTGGAGAGTCTCCATTGCGGTACCGGAGCTAGGCTCTCAACGGCCCTATTGGGATCTGGGGTAACCTCAACAGTGATAATGTTGTGGTCACTGAGATCCCAGAAGTCTACTCTCCACTCGAACATAGCCCATGCTCGCGCTGCTTCGTTGGCAAAGGTCACGTCGATATCACTACTGGAGCGAATATTATCGAACGTGAACACCTGGCTGGCTGTGTTGAGCACACAGGCACCGCTTGCAATGATCCACTCGGTCAAGTGCTGTCCCCGTTCGCGACGCATGACTATCTCCAGAGTTGGGTGGAGATTTACTGAACCACATGGGGGACACGGCGTTAGCATCTATTCCGAGGATTGTCGGTGTCGTGCTGGCTAACAGCAGGACCGAATCCAGGTAGTCGGTGTAGGGCTCCAGAGCAGCTCTATGCCGGCAGTATGCGGAGGCCAGAAAGATAGTGCCGTATCTTCCCGTGACACTCACGCACACTCCGTACTCCGTCGTCAGGCTCTCGATGGGCATGCAGATGGCGCTTGCATCATCCACTATGATTGCGGCTTTCCTCCTTCTGTCGGCGAAGATCCTCATCCCTCCAGGGAGTCCAGTGATTCTTGGGCTGCGTCCACGTAGGGCTCCTGGACTAGTGCGAACAGGTGGCCAGCATCTCTCACCGCTTGGCAAGCTCGATGAAAGCGCAACGGCCTCTGCCACAATTCGCTTGGATGAAACTGAACATATTAATGTCTAGCTTGCACCCTTGCTAGCAGTGCGCCATAGATCGGGCAACCACCGAGAGCATGAAGTGCCCTGAGGGTAGCCCCTTATGGCGGCAGTTTCGGCAGTCCACCGGGTTCCTGCACTGCGCCGCGACGTGGTCGTCCTGTCCGCACTGACGGCAGACCTGATTTTTGTTCCGGCAGTCGACCATTTGTGGTCGAAACCTAGGCATCTATGACATGCGTAGGTGCGCACCTTGAACGGCATCTGTACGAGAACCACTTCACGTACACTCTGCCTTCCAGAAACGGCCAGCGCCTGGTCGTTTACCTCCAGCGTCACATTAATTGGGCGCCGTTTTCGGCTGACCAGGGCTTTGTGGCCAGGACTACCGCCTTCTGGAAGTCCTTCATGGACCATCCCTCGAAGTTCTTCTCCTTCAGCTCCATCATGAACTCCTCGTGCCCGATAGTGGTGTCCACGTCCTGGACGATCACCCGGGGCTTCGCGGCGGTGTCTGCGACACCTTGAGGCCAACTTCGGCGAACTTGGCGGATGCGACGACCTTTGTCATCTCCGCCTGAGATGGCGTGCGAATAATCGCGCCGCCCCTCTTGAGTTCTCGCACCTCGTGCACCCTAACGCCCAGGGCGGGCGCAACCTCTTTGCGGATTTTGTCCGCAATCTGTCCTTCCCGAAGTGCCGGGTCGTCACAAGCACGACCGCGGACCACGTTTCGCGAATGGCGCTTCGTGGTGCGGCTACAGGGGCAGCAGGTTGCGCCCGCGAGGTGCGCGCCTCGTGCAGCGGTGGCTGCGTAGGAGGCAACCGAAGCGACCGGTGTCAGTGCTGGCTGTCTCCTGGCACGATCTTCCAACACTCCAATTGCACCATCATGGCAGCGATGACCTCCTCATACCGATTTATCGTCTCCTGGATTTTTCCCCTGCCAACCGCGGGTGGTCGCCGAGGAAACAGTGCCTTCGAGTGAGCTATGCGGATATCCGCTAGCACTCCCGCGATGGCACCGCTACCCTTCATCACCCTCTCCGTTATGGAGAGCACGGGTGCTGGGGCAACAAAGTTGCAGCGTTGTCAGCGGCAGCTGCAGGTACTTTGGGGCGCTTCACGGCGGTGACTCCATATGCGGCAGCATTTCCCGGCGGCATTTTCGGCGGCACTCTCGGCGACATTTCCAGTGGATTTCGGCGGCGTTCGCTACTGCGATCGCAGCGGCCTTCGCAGCAGCCTTCGCGGTCCTTCATTGCGGCGAGTTTAGCGACGATGGACTGAACTCGTCGTCAGCTACCGGTGCAGCTGGGTGCGTCGGCATCTCAAGGCGAGGTGCGTCCTCTTCCTCGAATGCTCCGGCGTGTCCTGCGCACCACCCACTGGCACCACCTTCGCACGCGGCCTCCATCGGCGTCGCCTTGTGCCCCTTGCCCGCTTGCGTCCTCTTCCACCGCGGGTGAGCTACACGCGCGACTGCTGCCACTTTCGCTTCCCGACTCGGCAAGCTCCATTTTGGTGATAGATGATGCCCATCTATCGGCAAACCCTAACTAAAAATTTAGTTAAGTTGGAATTACACCCGTTTCTCTTTTCGCTGATCCGGTAGCCGATCAGCTGATTTGCTGATGCTCCGATGCTTGAACCACTTAGCAAAGACACACACTATTAGCGAGTTCCACACCCACAGCTGTTACCAGGCGGTCTGTGCCTAAATAGGCAAACGCCTCTCTCGAAGAGAGCGTCTCTCTCACCACGCACTTGGTGCGATGGAAAATTCCCGAATGGAAAAACGCGAATTTCACTGTCCGCACCTTTTTCATCGAAAAAAAACACGCACAACGTTTTGCACACGCGAAATACAAATTTCGACACTATTGCAGCACCGTAGCTAGCGTATTACCGCAGATATTCGATTTCCTCGCGGAGCGTACGAAAAACACGTCTACTCCCGTGAGCAATCCAAAATCGACTGAGTAGATGAGTAGATAGGGACAGTAGGAATCTCGTTAATCCATTCATGCGCGTCACTAATTAGATGACGAGGCATTTGGCTACCTTAAGAGAGTCATAGTTACTCCCGCCGTTGACCCGCGCTTACTTGAATTTCTTCACTTTGACATTCAGAGCACTGGGCAGAAATCACATTGTGTCAACACCCGCTAGGGCCATCACAATGCTTTGTTTTAATTAGACAGTCGGATTCCCCAAGTCCGTGCCAGTTCTGAATTGATTGTTAATTGATAATCGTTATAATTAATAAGAACTAATTGGTTTGACCCAATTAGTATTCTTAAAAATTTTAGCAAGAAAGTTCCACAATTGGCTACGTAACTAACTATCCGGGGAACAAGTAACTAACATAAATGCTAGAAACTCTATTTACCCAGAACGAGCACATAAACCATGTTATTGTTTCCCAATCAAGCCCGACTATCTCAATCTTCAGAGCCAATCCTTATCCCGAAGTTACGGATCTAATTTGCCGACTTCCCTTACCTACATTATTCTATCGACTAGAGACTCTTCACCTTGGAGACCAGCTGCGGATATTGGTACGGCCTGTTGAGAAGTTTGCGTGTCCCCACCATAAATTTTCAAGGTCCGAGGAGAAAATATCGACACAACAGTATATGTCATGCTCTTCTCTAGCCCATCTACCATATCTCTCTGCGAAAGACTTCCATGGTAGTACGGCTATAAAACAGAAAAGAAAACTCTTCCGATATCTCTCGACGGCTTCTTTATGGTCGTTCCTGTTGCCAGGATGAGCACAGAGGCCCATATTTAATAACAAACGGATACTCAACAGGTTACGGAATTGGAACCGTATTCCCTTTCGTTCAAAATATTCAAGTATATTATATTAGCTTGATTTGTATATATTGCGTTTTTGTTTTACTTGAAAATTTTCGGCTTTCGCCTTGACTTAGGACCGACTAACTCGTGATCAACCACTGTTCACACGAAAACCCTTCTCCACTTCAGTCCTCCAAGGTCTCATTCGATTATTTGCTACTACCACCAAGATCTGTACCAATGGCAGCTCCATGCAGGCTTACGCCAAACACTTCTACGCATACCATTGTACCTTCCTACTCACTAAAGTTTCAAAATTTATATCACAAGTATATAAATCATCTACTTTAGCGGTAATGTATAGGT
>NW_027221772.1:0-37360 GCF_030179915.1 Drosophila takahashii
GCTACAATGAAAGTATCAACGTGTATTCCTAGACGAGAGGTCCGGGTAAACCCGCTGAACCACTTTTCATGCTTGGATTGTGAACTGAAACTGTTCACATGAACTTGGAATTCCAGTAAGTGTGAGTCATTAACTCGCATTGATATACGTCCCGCCTTTGTACATACCGCCCGTCGCTACTACCGATTGAATTATTTAGTGAGGTCTCCGGACGTGATCACTGTGACGCCTTGTGTGTTACGGTTGTTTCGCAAAAAGTTGGACCGAACTTGATTATTTAGAGGAAGTAAAGTCGTAACAAGGTTTCCGTAGGTGAACCTGCGGAAGGATCATTATTGTATAATATCCTTACCGTTAATAAAAAAAATTTGTTAATACAAATTTATTACAATTACCAAATATATATATATGACATAATAATTATAATAATAATTATACCAAAAATATGATCTTAAAAGTAAAAGATCAAATAAAATTTCGAACAAGCAAATCGAAATATTGTAATAATATAATATTATTACAAATAAATTAAATAGAAACAAACATAAAAATTCGAACAAGCAAATCGAATTTTTTAATATAATAAAATATATTTTATTATTTTATTATAACTTTTGTGTGTATATGGACCATAATATACACGCGTGTTGCGAGATGTATTGGCCAACAACTAATTGATGATGATCATACATTGGATAATGCAACAACCTAAAATATACAATGTTGTACCTGGTTTCAGGTTAATGTTTTATATAAAATTATCAATATATATTAACAAACAAATGCCATTACAAATAATACTTTGATATATATTGTTTATATAAAACTAAGACATTTCGCAGCATTTATTTTAGGTATATAAATACATTTATTGAAGGAATTGATATATGCCAGTAAAATGGTGTATTTTTAATTTCTTTCAATAAAAAACATATTTGACCAAATTTAAAACCAATATTTATAAAACTCTAAGCGGTGGATCACTCGGCTCATGGGTCGATGGAAGAACGCAGCAAACTGTGCGTCATCGTGTGACTGCAGGACACATGAACATCGACATTTTGAACGCATATCGCAGTCCATGCTGTATGTACTTTAATTAATTTTATAGTGCTGCTTGGACTACATATGGTTGAGGGTTGTAAGACTATGCTAATAAGTTGTTTATACAAATTTAATAATAAAATTTTATAAGCATATGGTATATTATTGATAAAATAAATTTAATTATTTATTCATAATATTAACAAATATATGAAAACATTATCTCACAATAGTAATTAAACTTTGAGAAAAACGAAGAGGAATATTTTCTTTTTCAATCAAATAATACTGAGAAATGTCTAGCATAAAATATTATCTAGAAATTGTCTCTTATTAATGATTTGAAATATGAAAAACGTTGGACAAATTATTATTCTTCGTTAATTCGTTACAAATAAATGCCATTAATATATATATACGTCAGCTTTAAACGAATTTAATAAAATGTTTTATCATTATATATAAAGATTAATTGCAAATAAAGTTATATACAACCTCAACTCATATGGGACTACCCCCTGAATTTAAGCATATTAATTAGGGGAGGAAAAGAAACTAACAAGGATTTTCTTAGTAGCGGCGAGCGAAAAGAAATCAGTTCAGCACTAAGTCACTTTGTCTATATGGCAAATGTGAGATGCAGTGTATGGAGCGTCAATATTCTAGTATGAGAAATTAACGATTTAAGTCCTTCTTAAATGAGGCCATTTACCCATAGAGGGTGCCAGGCCCGTATAACGTTAATGATTACTAGATGATGTTTCCAAGAGTCGTGTGCTTGATAGTGCGCAGCACTAAGTGGGTGGTAAAACTCCATCTAAAACTAAATATAACCATGAGACCGATAGTAAACAAGTACCGTGAGGGAAAGTTGAAAAGAACTCTGAATAGAGAGTTAAACAGTACGTGAAACTGCTTAGAGGTTAAGCCCGATGAAACCTGAATATCCGTTTATGGAAAATTCATCATTAAAATTGTAATATTTAAACAAATTATAGATAATAGTGTGCATTTTTTCCATATAAGGACATTGTAATCTATTAGCATACCAAATTTATCATAAATATAACTTATAGTTTATTCAAATTAAATTGCTTGCATTTTAACACAGAATAAATGTTATAATTTGATAAAGTGCTGATAGATTTATATGAATACAGTGCGTTAATTTTTCGGAATTATATAATGGCATGATTATCATTGATTTTTGTGTTTATTATATGCACTTGTAGGATTAACAATGCGAAAGATTCAGGATACCTTCGGGACCCGTCTTGAAAAACACGGACTAAGGAGTCTAACATATGTGCAAGTTATTGGGATATAAACCTAATAGCGTAATTAACTTGACTAATAATGGGATTAGTTTTTTAACTATTTATAGCTAATTAACACAATCCCGGGCGTTCTATATAGTTATGTATAATGATATTTATATTATTTATGCCTCTAACTGGAACGTACCTTGAGCATATATGCTGTGACCCGAAAGATGGTGAACTATACTTGATCAGGGTTGAAGTCAGGGGAAACCCTGATGGAAGACCGAAACAGTTCTGACGTGCAAATCGATTGTCAGAATTGAGTATAGGGGCGAAAGACCAATCGAACCATCTAGTAGCTGGTTCCTTCCGAAGTTTCCCTCAGGATAGCTGGTGCATTTAATATTATATAAAATAATCTTATCTGGTAAAGCGAATGATTAGAGGCCTTAGGGTCGAAACGATCTTAACTATTCTCAAACTTTAAATGGGTAAGAACCTTAACTTTCTTGATATGAAGTTTAAGGTTATGATATAATGTGCCCAGTGGGCCACTTTTGGTAAGCAGAACTGGCGCTGTGGGATGAACCAAACGTAATGTTACGGTGCCCAAATTAACAACTCATGCAGATACCATGAAAGGCGTTGGTTGCTTAAAACAGCAGGACGGTGATCATGGAAGTCGAAATCCGCTAAGGAGTGTGTAACAACTCACCTGCCGAAGCAACTAGCCCTTAAAATGGATGGCGCTTAAGTTGTATACCTATACATTACCGCTAAAGTAGATGATTTATATTACTTGTGATATAAATTTTGAAACTTTAGTGAGTAGGAAGGTACAATGGTATGCGTAGAAGTGTTTGGCGTAAGCCTGCATGGAGCTGCCATTGGTACAGATCTTGGTGGTAGTAGCAAATAATCGAATGAGACCTTGGAGGACTGAAGTGGAGAAGGGTTTCGTGTGAACAGTGGTTGATCACGAGTTAGTCGGTCCTAAGTTCAAGGCGAAAGCCGAAAATTTTCAAGTAAAACCAAAAACGCAATATATACAAATCAAGCTAATATAATATACTTGAATAATTTGAACGAAAGGGAATACGGTTCCAATTCCGTAACCTGTTGAGTATCCGTTTGTTATTAAATATGGGCCTCGTGCTCATCCTGGCAACAGGAACGACCATAAAGAAGCCGTCGAGAGATATCGGAAGAGTTTTCTTTTCTGTTTTATAGCCGTACTACCATGGAAGTCTTTCGCAGAGAGATATGGTAGATGGGCTAGAAGAGCATGACATATACTGTTGTGTCGATATTTTCTCCTCGGACCTTGAAAATTTATGGTGGGGGACACGCAAACTTCTCAACAGGCCGTACCAATATCCGCAGCTGGTCTCCAAGGTGAAGAGTCTCTAGTCGATAGAATAATGTAGGTAAGGGAAGTCGGCAAATTAGATCCGTAACTTCGGGATAAGGATTGGCTCTGAAGATTGAGATAGTCGGGCTTGATTGGGAAACAATAACATGGTTTATGTGCTCGTTCTGGGTAAATAGAGTTTCTAGCATTTATGTTAGTTACTTGTTCCCCGGATAGTTAGTTACGTAGCCAATTGTGGAACTTTCTTGCTAAAATTTTTAAGAATACTAATTGGGTCAAACCAATTAGTTCTTATTAATTATAACGATTATCAATTAACAATCAATTCAGAACTGGCACGGACTTGGGGAATCCGACTGTCTAATTAAAACAAAGCATTGTGATGGCCCTAGCGGGTGTTGACACAATGTGATTTCTGCCCAGTGCTCTGAATGTCAAAGTGAAGAAATTCAAGAAGCGCGGGTCAACGGCGGGAGTAACTATGACTCTCTAAGGTAGCCAAATGCCTCGTCATCTAATTAGTGACGCGCATGAATGGATTAACGAGATTCCTACTGTCCCTAATCTATAGAGATAGATGTACTTCTTAAGGTAGCCAACTGAACGGACGTGCTTTTAGTCGTTTGCTGACAGTCGGGTATTTTGTGTGGTGAATTCGCGAGTTTCGGCGCTGGAAAGCGTTTAAAATTGCGGTTTGTGAAGGTGAACGGCTGGTTGTAAGAATCGAGTTTGAAAAGTGAGGATAAGGGTGGAAATTCGCAGTTTTCGAATTGGGAATTTTCCATTGCGCCACGTGCGTTGAGAGAGTGCGCTCTCGCGAGTGCTCTCTGGAGAGAGGCGTTAGGCACAAGTGCGGGATTTCTCTCGTACGATCAGCTGTGCTAGCGGGAGTGTGTACGGACTAAGTGGGTTTGTGCCATGCTAAGTGCTGCCAGATCGCTTGAAATATAATTTGGTGAGTTACTTTACTAAGTTATATTTTTGGGTGGTGTTTGCCGATAGATGTCGTCCGCAATGGACACCATCGAGTCCGGAAGCGAGTCGGCGAGCAGTCGCAGTAGCAGCGCTACAGGTCGGGGTAGGGGTCGCCCTAGAGGGAAACGCGGCCATCAGGGAAGACCCGCGATGCGTCGCGAGCCAAGGTGCCGGCTGTGGATGGGGCCTCTGGTGGCCCAGAGCCCGTTGTCGAGGAGGATCTTGATTCTCTCGAGATGCCGCCGCCTCCTGCACCGCTGGTAGGCCCGTTGCCGCCCCTGGCCATACTCCTGACAATGATGCCACCGCATCTGCTGCCGCAAGGATCGCGGATGCTGCTGCCGCCAGGATCGCCGCTGCCGCCGCTGGAGCTGAGGTCGTTGTCCCCTCGCCCGTTGCTCACAAATCGGAGGACTTTGCCATGGAGGTTGTAAAAGCAGGCTCAGGCCGCGTCGCTGAAGAGCTGGCGGCGATAAGGGAGGCATTTGTGTTGCACTCCGCGGCCCGCCTCTCACAGAGCGCCATCAAGGAAGTGATGAGTATCACAGCGAGATACGAGGCGTTGATTTCCGCGCTGAATGTTCGGAACGCCGTGCTTGAAGACCGCTTTAAGCAGTCGGTTAAGACGCTCCCGCCGCCACCCCAGCGACCGGTTCCTGCTGCCACCGCGCCGTCTTATTCAGCTGCATACCCAAGCCTGCCCCAGCCCTCTGCTGCACCGGTCCCACTGCCGCGTAAGCCGCGGGAGACCTGGTCGGCAGTCGTGCACAGCGCGGACCCGAATATCTCGGGGAAGCAGCTCGCTGAGAAGGTGCGAAAGGAGATCGCCCCAGCGCTGGGTGTTCGCGTGCACGAGGTGCGAGGACTGGCACGTGGTGGTGCGGTTATACGTACCCCGTCGTCAGGCGAGCTGAAGCAGGTGATGGCCAACAAAAAGTTCCAGGAGGCTGGGCTGCAAATCAGCAGGACCCCACAACTGAAGCCGAGGATAGAGATCCGGGATGTGGACACCGCCCACAAGCCCGAGGACTTTATGGCGGAGTTGTATAAAAACAACTTTGCCGACAGGATGGAACTGGCGGAGTTCAAGAAGGCTGTGCGTCTGGAAAAGCCCTGGTCGCAGGCCAATGGCGCCACGGTGACCGTGACGCTGGAGGTCGACCCAGTGGGCTTGGACGTTCTCGACGGAGCAAAGGCATACATAGGATGGTTTGCCTACAACTGCCGTGCCTTGGTACGAACCTACGCCTGCCACAGGTGTGTTGGTTTCGACCACAAGGTTGCGAGCTGCAGGATGTCCGAGAAGGACAAGGTGTGCCGACAGTGCGGGCAGGTTGGCCACAGTGCGCGGGGCTGTCCCAACCCTGTGGACTGCCGAAATTGCCGCTTCAAGGGCTACCCGTCAGCACATCACATGCTGTCTGCTGGGTGCCCTGTGTATGCGGCGGTGCTGGCGCGGGTGAATGCTAGACACTAACCATGTTTAGCTTCATCCAGGCAAACTGTGGCAAAGGACGAGCTGCGACCATCGAGCTCGGAGTCCGATTGCGTGAAAGCAGGTGCCTGTTCGCACTGTTGCAGGAGCCCTACGTCGATGTGAGCAACGGGAGGATGGATGAGCTGCCGGAAGGTATCAGGAGCTTTACCGATAGGAAAGGAAAGGCAGCCATCCTAGTGAATCACCAGGATGTCATCTGTATGCAAGTGGAGCCCCTCACCACGGATTACGGCGTATGCGTGAAAATTATAGGAGGATTTGGCTCAATCCTTCTATGCTCCGCATATTGCCAGTTTGATGGCGACTTACCCTTGTACCTCACGTACTTGGATGCGGTCCTGCTGCTGGCCAGCAGAACTCCCGCAATCCTTGGCCTTGATGCGAATGCAGCATCCCCCATGTGGTTTAGCAAGCTTCCTCCCAACGCGGAGGGACTTGCTAACTACAATCGGGGTGAGCTGCTGTCTCTGTGGATTGTGGAAAAGGGAGCTGCGGTTCTAAACCAGCCAAGTTCGGTGTACACGTTCGAGTCCATGAACGGACGGAGCGACATCGACGTGACGATCGCCAACACTGCAGGATCTATGCTGGCCACATATGAGTGGAGAGTGGACAATTGGGAGTTAAGTGACCACAACATCATTACTGTTGTGGCCAACTTGACGACCGATACAGCCGTTGAGAGCCTAGCTCCGGTGCCGTCCTGGAACTTCTCCAATGCACGTTGGCGGTTGTTCGAGCAGGAAATGGTGAGTAGGGCAGCCGAACTTCCGGAAGACTTCTCAGAATCGCCGCTGGACCAACAAGTCTCTACCCTTCGCAGGATCGTCCACGAAGTGTGCGATCTTGTTTTGGGTAGGAGGACGGCAGGATCGCCGAGATCCAGACCAGGTTGGTGGACCGCTGACCTAAGCGCGATGCGCCGCGATGTCAGGAGACTTAGGCGCCGTCTTCAGGATGCCAGACGTCGTCGTCACGATGACGTGGCCGAGCTAATTGTGGTCGAGCTGAGACGTACCTCAGCCGCCTACAAGAAGCTCATCCTGAGGACAAAGGAGGACAGCTGGAGACGCTTCGTGGGAGAAAATTCACACGATCCCTGGGGGCGCGTCTACAAGATGTGCCGAGGTCGCAAGAAACGGACGGAGATTGGGTGCCTTCGCGTTAATGGCGAGCTGGTCACCAATTGGGGTGACTGTGCGCGTGTGCTCCTCCGCAACTTCTTTCCGGTTGCGGAGTCCGATGCACCGATTGCCATAGCGGAGGAACTCCCACCGCCACTGGAAGTTTCTGAGGTTGGTGCTTGTGTCGCCAGGTTGAAGAGCAAACGCTCGCCTGGCATGGACGGCATCAACGGAACGATTTGCAAGGCTGTGTGGCGCGCCATACCTCAGCACCTAACGGCGATATATTCCAACTGCATCCGGTCGGGGTACTTCCCTGCAGAGTGGAAATGCCCACGTGTTGTGGCTCTGCTCAAGGGACCCGACAAGGACAGGTGTGAGCCATCGTCGTACCGCGGAATTTGCCTACTTCCGGTCTTCGGTAAGGTGCTAGAGGCCATAATGGTTGATCGTGTGAGAGAAGTTCTTCCGGAAGGCTGCAGATGGCAGTTCGGTTTTCGTCAAGGACGTTGTGTGGAGGATGCTTGGATGCACGTGAAGAGCAGTGTTCACGCCAGCCCGGCGAGATACGTGCTCGGCATTTTCGTGGACTTCAAGGGAGCCTTCGACAACGTGGAGTGGAGTGCTGCACTGCGCCGATTGGCCGAGTTGGGATGCCGAGAGATGAGCTTGTGGCAGAGCTTCTTCTCCGGCAGGAGCGCAGAAATCCGAAGCAGTTACGAGACCGTTAATGTCCCGGTAACTAGAGGTTGTCCGCAGGGGTCAATCAGCGGCCCATTTATTTGGGACCTGCTGATGGATGTACTGCTACGACGCCTTGAGTCGTACTGCACACTGAGTGCGTACGCGGATGATCTGCTGCTTCTCGTCGAGGGAAACTCCCGGCTCGCGCTGGAGACAAAAGGAGCGCAACTAATGTCCATCGTTGAAACGTGGGGGATGGAAGTCGGCGTTGCCGTTTCCACCAGCAAGACGGTTATTATGCTGCTAAAGGAACCAAGAAAGCTACTCGCTCGTGGCCCGAATGGAGTGCTTCGACGCACACCTGCGGTAAAATTTGCTGGAGCAAACTTACCGTATGTTAGCAGCTGCCGGTACCTTGGCATCACAGTCAGCGAAGGCTTGAAATTCCTCGAGCACGTCAGAAATCTCCGACAGCGTATGACTGGAGTCGTTGCAGCATTGGCGCGTGTGCTTCGAGCAGACTGGGGCCTCAGTCCTCGAGCCAGGCGGACCATTTATGCCGGACTCATGGTGCCCTGTGCACTGTTTGGTGCCTCGGTATGGTATGTCACTACGACGCGGCAAGAAGTGGCCAGAGAGCACCTCATTGCCTGCCAGAGGCTTATCCTTCTTGGATGCCTTCCGGTATGCCGAACAGTGTCCACTGTGGCACTGCAGGTTCTTGCTGGCGTTCCCCCGTTTGATTTGGCTGCTATGCAAATGGCAGTTAAATACAAGCTTAAGCGTGGATACCCGTTGGAGGATTACGATCTGCTGTATAGTGAAGACCTCACTGGTCTAAGCTGGGAAGAGAAGATGGTGCGTATGGAGCAGTGCCTACTGCACAGATGGCAAGACAGATGGGATGACGTAGATGCATCCGGACGGGTGACCTACAAGTTCATTTCAGATGTGACTTTTGCATTTCGGAATCCACACTTTGGATTCCCGATGCGCACCGGATTTTTAATCACAGGACACGGATCGTTGAACGCATTTCTGTATAGCAGAACGCTCTCGGACTCTGCCGCATGCTCATGTGGCGATCCATTTGAGGATTGGCAGCACGTCTTGTGTGACTGCCCCCTCTATGCAGATTTGCGCGACCTCGATGGACTTGGAGTGCAGCGAAATGGCGAAAACCGAACGTTTGGAAGGATTCTGGAGGATGAGGACAGGACTCGACGACTCAATGTGTTTGCTGATGAGGCGTTCCGCAGGAGAAGGGACTTTTAGTCCATTTACTCTGCTGTGTGGCTAGCGGCGAAGAATACTACCACAGCTTGTCATAGCTTGTCGTAGGAGGCGACTAATATGACATGGGTGCCCTATCCGAGCTTGTCGGAGCTTAAGGGGTGAGGCCTACCGATCCTGTAATTTCGGTACCACGGGTTGAGCAGCTGTCCAAGGCTGCTCATTGAGGTCGGCCCCCATGTGGGAGTATCGTGGTGGCTGTGGTTGACACCCATATGCGGGTAGAGCCTTCGGGTTCGACGTGGAGTTGCGTCATACAACTCGGGTGCTGTGACCCAAAGATCAGTAGGGATTTAGATAGATCCCGCTCCTCAGCAAGGGGGAATGCTTGCCCGACAAGTAAGCATTCGAATTGCTACCGGGGTGGTTGCTATGTACATAGCTATAGCTTCTAGTCCGGGGCGTTGGTCTGGCGCTTAACCTAGACACATTGCACTATACACTCACTTGTGGGTGTATAAGAGTGCCGTGGTTGTAATCCCTTCAGTGTGGAACATGCCACGTTAAATAAGAGCGGAGGGATCCGATTCACACACTGTCCCTATCTACTATCTAGCGAAACCACAGCCAAGGGAACGGGCTTGGAATAATTAGCGGGGAAAGAAGACCCTTTTGAGCTTGACTCTAATCTGGCAGTGTAAGGAGACATAAGAGGTGTAGAATAAGTGGGAGATATTAGACTTCGGTTTGGTATCGTCAATGAAATACCACTACTCTTATTGTTTCCTTACTTACTTGATTAAATGGAACGTGTATCATTTCCTAGCCATTATACGGATATATTTATTATATCTTATGGTATTGGGTTTTGATGCAAGCTTCTTGATCAAAGTATCACGAGTTTGTTATATAATCGCAAACAAATTCTTTAATAAAACGGTGCATTTATGTATTTTTGATTTGAAAATTTGGTATAACTCCAATTACTCAGGTATGATCCAATTCAAGGACATTGCCAGGTAGGGAGTTTGACTGGGGCGGTACATCTCTCAAATAATAACGGAGGTGTCCCAAGGCCAGCTCAGTGCGGACAGAAACCACACATAGAGCAAAAGGGCAAATGCTGACTTGATCTCGGTGTTCAGTACACACAGGGACAGCAAAAGCTCGGCCTATCGATCCTTTTGGTTTAAAGAGTTTTTAACAAGAGGTGTCAGAAAAGTTACCATAGGGATAACTGGCTTGTGGCGGCCAAGCGTTCATAGCGACGTCGCTTTTTGATCCTTCGATGTCGGCTCTTCCTATCATTGTGAAGCAAAATTCACCAAGCGTTGGATTGTTCACCCATGCAAGGGAACGTGAGCTGGGTTTAGACCGTCGTGAGACAGGTTAGTTTTACCCTACTAATGACAAAACGTTGTTGCGACAGCATTCCTGCGTAGTACGAGAGGAACCGCAGGTACGGACCAATGGCACAATACTTGTTCGAGCGAACAGTGGTATGACGCTACGTCCGTTGGATTATGCCTGAACGCCTCTAAGGTCGTATCCGTGCTGGACTGCAATGATAAATAAGGGGCAATTTGCATTGTATGGCTTCTAAACCATTTAAAGTTTATAATTTACTTTATAAACGACAATGGATGTGATGCCAATGTAATTTGTAACATAGTAAATTGGGAGGATCTTCGATCACCTGATGCCGCGCTAGTTACATATAAAAGCATTATTTAATACAATGACAAAGCCTAGAATCAATTGTAAACGACTTTTGTAACAGGCAAGGTGTTGTAAGTGGCTGAGCAGCTGCCATACTGCGATCCACTGAAGCTTATCCTTTGCTTGATGATTCGATAATAAACATAAATTTAATTGTGTTTATTTTGTTTGGCTTTTTTAAGTCAGAATATATATATATATAAAATATATATATATAAAATAATAATTATATTTAAATAAATTTTATTTAAATATATTTAACAATGGTAGCCATATGTATCGTCATCCTATTAGTGACGCGTATAAAAATATTCTAAGTCCGAACATGCAAATAAGAGACATATGCAAGTATATGTACTTCTTAAGGTAGCCAACTGAATCGTCATCCTATTAGTGACGTGTATACAAATATTCTAAGTCCGAACATACAAGTAAGAGACATATGCAAGTATATGTACCTCTTAAGGTAGCCAACTGAATCGTCATCCTATTAGTGACGTGTATAAAAATATTCTAAGTCCGAACATACAAGTAAGAGACATATGCAAGTATATGTACCTCTTAAGGTAGCCAACTGAATCGTCATCCTATTAGTGACGTGTATAAAAATATTCTAAGTCCGAACATACAAGTAAGAGACATATGCAAGTATATGTACCTCTTAAGGTAGCCAACTGAATCGTCATCCTATTAGTGACGCGTATAAAAATATTCTAAGTCCGAACATGCAAATAAGAGACATATGCAAGTATATGTACCTCTTAAGGTAGCCAACTGAATCGTCATCCTATTAGTGACGTGTATAAAAATATTCTAAGTCCGAACATACAAGTAAGAGACATATGCAAGTATATGTACCTCTTAAGGTAGCCAACTGAATCGTCATCCTATTAGTGACGTGTATAAAAATATTCTAAGTCCGAACATACAAGTAAGAGACATATGGAAGTATATGTACCTCTTAAGGTAGCCAACTGAATCGTCATCCTATTAGTGACGTGTATAAAAATATTCCAAGTCCAAACATGAGTTATATGGATATGAAAATAATATTAAGTTCTAGTATGGATATGAAAAAAAATGAGTTATATGGATATGGGAAAAATAACAAGTTCTAGTATGGATATGAAAAAAATGAGTTATGTGGATATGGGAAAAATAATAAGTTCTAGTATGGATATGAAAAAAAAATGAGTTATATGGATATGGAAAAGAATACAGAGTTCTAGTATGGATATGGAAAAATGAGTTATATGAATATGGGAAAAATGATAAGTTCTAGTATGGATATGAAAAAATATTGAGTTATATGGATATTAAAGAAATAATAAGTTCTAGTATGGATATGGAATAAAATGAGTTATATAGATATGGCAAAAAATTTAATGTTCTAGTATGGATATGAAAAAATTAGTTATATGAATATGGGAAAATTTATAAGTTCTAGTATGGATATGGGAAAAATAATAAGTTCTAGTATGGATATAAACAAAATATTGAGTTATATGGATATTAAAGAAATAATAAGTTCTAGTATGGATATGGAAAAAAATTAGTTATATTGATATGCTAAATAATGAGTTATATGCTATGGGAAAAATACTAAGTTGTAGTATGGATATGGGAAGAATACTGAGTTCTAGTATGGATATGGGAAAAATAATCAGTTCTAGTATGGATATGAAAAAATATTGAGTTTTATGGATATTGAAGAGATAATAAGCTCTAGTATGGATATGGAAAAAATTAATTATATTGTAATAGTAAATAATAAGTTATATGGATATAGGAAGAAAATTAGGTTCTAGTATGGATATGAAAAAAATTAGTTCTATGGATATGGGAAAAATAAAAAGTTCTGGTATGGATATGGAAAAATATTAAGTTATATGGATATTAAAGAAATAATAAGTTCTAGTATGGATATGGAATAAAATGAGTTATATAGATATGGCAAAAAATTTAATGTTCTAGTATGGATATGAAAAAAATTAGTTATATGAATATGGGAAAATTTATAAGTTCTAGTATGGATATGGGAAAAAGAATAAGTTCTAGTATGGATATGAAAAAATATTGAGTTATATGAATATTAAAGAAATAATAAGTTCTAGTATGAATATGGAAAAATATTATTTATATTGATATGGTAAATAATGATTTATATGGATATGGGATAAATACTAAATTCTAGTGTGGATATGGAAAAAACGAGTTATATGGATATGGGAAAAATAATAAGTTCAAGTATGGATATGGAAAAAAATTAGTTTAATAGTTATAGGTATGGAAAAAAAATTAATTATATAGATATAGAACAAAAAATAAGTTATATGGATATGGTGGCATCAGTACGAAATATGCCCAATTTACATACACCGGAGCCGCAGTACGATAAATACCCAATATTTAGACGTCGTGGCCAAAAACATATATAGGGAGGCAGTGCTCGCCGACCGGTTGTATTGTTCAAAATTTATGTTTTTCATATTATTTTGGCAATGCTATATATAAATGATATCTTATACATATAATTCAATTATAGCGATATGGAAATACCATATTATATGTATAAAGAAAAAAAATGTATAATAAAATATACATTGACATACAAATATGGCTAGTTGTATGGATATGCCGTATTCATTATATGGATACGGCATATAGATTATATAAATATGACCAAAAAATATTTTATATTGATATGGCAAATAAAGAAATTACTTGAATATGGAAATAAAAGAAGTTATATTGATATGGAAGAAAATAATGAGTCATATAGATATGTTGGCATCAGTACGAAATATGCCCAATTTACATACACCGGGGCCGCAGTACGAAAAATACCCAATATTTAGACGTCGTGGCCAAAAACATATATAGGGAGGCAGTGCTCGCCGACCGGCCGTATTGTTCAAAATTTATGTTTATCATATTATTTTGGCAATGCTATATATAAATGATATCTTATACATATAATTCAATTATAGCGATATGGAAATACCATATTATATGTATAAAGAAAAAAAATGTATAATAAAATATACATTGACATACAAATATGGCTAGTTGTATGGATATGCCGTATTCATTATATGGATACGGCATATAGATTATATAAATATGACCAAAAAATATTTTATATTGATATGGCAAATAAAGAAATTACTTGAATATGGAAATAAAAGAAGTTATATTGATATGGAAGAAAATAATGAGTCATATAGATATGTTGGCATCAGTACGAAATATGCCCAATTTACATACACCGGGGCCGCAGTACGAAAAATACCCAATATTTAGACGTCGTGGCCAAAAACATATATAGGGAGGCAGTGCTCGCCGACCGGCCGTATTGTTCAAAATTTATGTTTATCATATTATTTTGGCAATGCTATATATAAATGATATCTTATACATATAATTCAATTATAGCGATATGGAAATACCATATTATATGTATAAAGAAAAAAAATGTATAATAAAATATACATTGACATACAAATATGGCTAGTTGTATGGATATGCCGTATTCATTATATGGATACGGCATATAGATTATATAAATATGACCAAAAAATATTTTATATTGATATGGCAAATAAAGAAATTACTTGAATATGGAAATAAAAGAAGTTATATTGATATGGAAGAAAATAATGAGTCATATAGATATGTTGGCATCAGTACGAAATATGCCCAATTTACATACACCGGGGCCGCAGTACGAAAAATACCCAATATTTAGACGTCGTGGCCAAAAACATATATAGGGAGGCAGTGCTCGCCGACCGGCCGTATTGTTCAAAATTTATGTTTATCATATTATTTTGGCAATGCTATATATAAATGATATCGTATACATATAATTTAATTAAAGCGATATGGAAATACCATATTATATGTATAAAGAAAAAAAATGTATAATAAAATATACATTGACATACAAATATGGCTAGTTGTATGGATATGCCGTATTCATTATATGGATACGGCATATAGATTATATAAATATGACCAAAAAATATTTTATATTGATATGGCAAATAAAGAAATTACTTGAATATGGAAATAAAAGAAGTTATATTGATATGGAAGAAAATAATGAGTCATATAGATATGTTGGCATCAGTACGAAATATGCCCAATTTACATACACCGGGGCCGCAGTACGAAAAATACCCAATATTTAGACGTCGTGGCCAAAAACATATATAGGGAGGCAGTGCTCGCCGACCGGCCGTATTGTTCAAAATTTATGTTTATCATATTATTTTGGCAATGCTATATATAAATGATATCTTATACATATAATTCAATTATAGCGATATGGAAATACCACATTATATGTATAAAGAAAAAAAATGTATAATAAAATATACATTGACATACAAATATGGCTAGTTGTATGGATATGCCGTATTCATTATATGGATACGGCATATAGATTATATGGATATGACCAAAAAATAATTCATAAAGAAATTATATGAATATGGCAGAAATAATTGGTTATATTAATATGATCAAATAATACTTTATATAAAAAAGTGAATATCTTTGGTTGGGTGGCAAAGAGAATTAAATATCCCGATATATAGACGTCGTGGCCAAAAACTACTATAGGGTGAAGTGCTTGTCTGTTGGTCTATATATATACATATAATATTTTATGTGTACACATTATTATTATAGATAGTTAATATCTATCGTATGGGTGGCAAACGGAATTAAATAATTTCGATATTTAGACGTCGTGGCCAAAAACTACTATAGGATGGTCAGTGGTTGTCCACCAATTAATTATTGAACAAACCATATGAATATCATATGCTGTTGTCAATATAATGTATATCAATAATAATAAAAAAATAAGGATGGTACAGTAAGTAGTCCATCTACTATTGAACAAAATATATTATAATATATACTTTTGTTATCAATAGAACAACATATATTAAAATCAAAATATTATCCGTATAAATTTGTTTCTTAAATGAAATTAAGACTTGGCTACGCGGTTAATATTATAAACCCATGATAATAAGGTGAAACAGAGGTCAAGTTTCTATTATATATAGAATAACAAAATTGTTTCCGACTTTATCGTTAATCTTTGGTGGCAGGTATATATGATAATTTATATTAAATTATTATATCCCTGTCGTTTGGGCACAGAGTATCGCTTGCCGGTACAATGTGTTTACAAAAAGCATTATAATAAAATATAATTGCAATATTAGTGATCAAAATAATTTCATATGCGCTCGGTTTTATATCATATATTACCAGAGAGTTATATGGAAAAGATAAATTTTAAATTTATCATCAAAATGCAAATGATTTAACTCAATATTTATATTGGTTAAACAAAAATTGTACATGTGTGGATACAATAATTATGTATGTTGAACAAAAATGATATTTTAGAATGAAATATGTATATATAATATAATAAAAAACTTATAGAAAGAACAATATATATTGAAAATTGTGTTATAAAAAAGTTGTACTTTTTCTTTAACATCAATTATAAACTTGTTATATTAGTGGCGAAACAAGTAAAAATTAAAGAACGTATACGAATGCCATATAAAAATAGCCGTATTCGAATTAAAATAGAATTATTTCACAAAGCAAAAAAAAAATATTGAATTAAAATCAATATTTAAGAAAAACCGAACATATAAAATGGAAATAAAATCTATTATATTTATATTACTAATTTCTATTCAAAAAATATGAATGAAATATGAACGAAAACATTATTCTGGTTGATCCTGCCAGTAGTTATATGCTTGTCTCAAAGATTAAGCCATGCATGTCTAAGTACACACGAATTAAAAGTGAAACCGCAAAAGGCTCATTATATCAGTTATGGTTCCTTAGATCGTTAACAGTTACTTGGATAACTGTGGTAATTCTAGAGCTAATACATGCAATTAAAACATGAACCTTATGGGACATGTGCTTTTATTAGGCTAAAACCAAGCGATCGCAAGATCGTTATATTGGTTGAACTCTAGATAACATGCAGATCGTATGGTCTTGTACCGACGACAGATCTTTCAAATGTCTGCCCTATCAACTTTTGATGGTAGTATCTAGGACTACCATGGTTGCAACGGGTAACGGGGAATCAGGGTTCGATTCCGGAGAGGGAGCCTGAGAAACGGCTACCACATCTAAGGAAGGCAGCAGGCGCGTAAATTACCCACTCCCAGCTCGGGGAGGTAGTGACGAAAAATAACAATACAGGACTCATATCCGAGGCCCTGTAATTGGAATGAGTACACTTTAAATCCTTTAACAAGGACCAATTGGAGGGCAAGTCTGGTGCCAGCAGCCGCGGTAATTCCAGCTCCAATAGCGTATATTAAAGTTGTTGCGGTTAAAACGTTCGTAGTTGAACTTGTGCTTCATACGGGTAGTACAACTTACAATTGTGGTTAGTACTATACCTTTATGTATGTAAGCGTATTACCGGTGGAGTTCTTATATGTGTTTAAATACTTGTATTTTTTCATATGTTCCTCCTATTTAAAAACCTGCATTAGTGCTCTTAAACGAGTGTTATTGTGGGCCGGTACAATTACTTTGAACAAATTAGAGTGCTTAAAGCAGGCTTCAAATGCCTGAATATTCTGTGCATGGGATAATGAAATAAGACCTCTGTTCTGCTTTCATTGGTTTTCAGATCAAGAGGTAATGATTAATAGAAGCAGTTTGGGGGCATTAGTATTACGACGCGAGAGGTGAAATTCTTGGACCGTCGTAAGACTAACTTAAGCGAAAGCATTTGCCAAAGATGTTTTCATTAATCAAGAACGAAAGTTAGAGGTTCGAAGGCGATCAGATACCGCCCTAGTTCTAACCATAAACGATGCCAGCTAGCAATTGGGTGTAGCTACTTTTATGGCTCTCTCAGTCGCTTCCCGGGAAACCAAAGCTTTTGGGCTCCGGGGGAAGTATGGTTGCAAAGCTGAAACTTAAAGGAATTGACGGAAGGGCACCACCAGGAGTGGAGCCTGCGGCTTAATTTGACTCAACACGGGAAAACTTACCAGGTCCGAACATAAGTGTGTAAGACAGATTGATAGCTCTTTCTCGAATCTATGGGTGGTGGTGCATGGCCGTTCTTAGTTCGTGGAGTGATTTGTCTGGTTAATTCCGATAACGAACGAGACTCAAATATATTAAATAGATATCTTCAGGATTATGGTGTTGAAGCTTATATAGCCTTCATTCATGGTGGCAGTAAAATGTTTATTGTGTTTGAATGTGTTTATATAAGTGGAGCCGTACCTGTTGGTTTGTCCCATTATAAGGACACTAGCTTCTTAAATGGACAAATTGCGTCTAGCAATAATGAGATTGAGCAATAACAGGTCTGTGATGCCCTTAGATGTCCTGGGCTGCACGCGCGCTACAATGAAAGTATCAACGTGTATTTCCTAGACCGAGAGGTCCGGGTAAACCGCTGAACCACTTTCATGCTTGGGATTGTGAACTGAAACTGTTCACATGAACTTGGAATTCCCAGTAAGTGTGAGTCATTAACTCGCATTGATTACGTCCCTGCCCTTTGTACACACCGCCCGTCGCTACTACCGATTGAATTATTTAGTGAGGTCTCCGGACGTGATCACTGTGACGCCTTGTGTGTTACGGTTGTTTCGCAAAAGTTGACCGAACTTGATTATTTAGAGGAAGTAAAAGTCGTAACAAGGTTTCCGTAGGTGAACCTGCGGAAGGATCATTATTGTATAATATCCTTACCGTTAATAAAAAAATTTGTTAATACAAATTTAATACAAATTACCAATATATATATATACATAATAATTATAATAATAATTATACCAAAAATATGATCTTAAAAGTAAAAGATCAAATAAATTTCGAACAAGCAAATCGAAATATTGTAATAATATAATATTATTACAAATAAATTAAATAGAAACAAACATAAAATTCGAACAAGCAAATCGAATTATTAATATAATAAAATATATTTTATATATTTATTATAAACTTTTGTGTGTATATGGACCATAATATACACGCGTTGCGAGATGTATTGGCCAACTAATTTGATGATGATCATACATTGGATAATGCAACAACCTAAAATATACAATGTTGTACCTGGTTTCAGGTTAATGTTTTATATAAAATTATCAATATATATTAACAAACAAATGCCATTACAAATAATACTTTGATATATATTGTTTATATAAAACTAAGACATTTCGCAGCATTTATTTTAGGTATATAAATACATTTATTGAAGGAATTGATATATGCCAGTAAAATGGTGTATTTTTAATTTCTTTCAATAAAAACATATTTGACCAAATTTAAAACCAATATTATAAAACTCTAAGCGGTGGATCACTCGGCTCATGGGTCGATGAAGAACGCAGCAAACTGTGCGTCATCGTGTGAACTGCAGGACACATGAACATCGACATTTTGAACGCATATCGCAGTCCATGCTGTTATGTACTTTAATTAATTTTATAGTGCTGCTTGGACTACATATGGTTGAGGGTTGTAAGACTATGCTAATTAAGTTGTTTATACAAATTTTATAATAAAATTTTATAAGCATATGGTATATTATTGGATAAAAATAATTTAATTATTTTATTCATAATATTAACAAATATATGAAAAACATTATCTCACAATAGTAATTAAACTTTGAGAAAAACGAAGAGGAATATTTTCTTTTTCAATCAAATAATACTGAGAAATGTCTAGCATAAAATATTATCTAGAATTGTCTCTTATTAATGATTTGAAATATGAAAAACGTTGACAATATTATTATTCTTCGTTAATTCGTTACAAATAAATGCCATTAATATATATATACGTCAGCTTTAAACGAATTTAATAAAATGTTTTATCATTATATATAAAGAATTAATTGCAAATAAAAGTTATATACAACCTCAACTCATATGGGACTACCCCCTGAATTTAAGCATATTAATTAGGGGAGGAAAAGAAACTAACAAGGATTTTCTTAGTAGCGGCGAGCGAAAAGAAATCAGTTCAGCACTAAGTCACTTTGTCTATATGGCAAATGTGAGATGCAGTGTATGGAGCGTCAATATTCTAGTATGAGAAATTAACGATTTAAGTCCTTCTTAAATGAGGCCATTTACCCATAGAGGGTGCCAGGCCCGTATAACGTTAATGATTACTAGATGATGTTTCCAAAGAGTCGTGTTGCTTGATAGTGCAGCACTAAGTGGGTGGTAAACTCCATCTAAAACTAAATATAACCATGAGACCGATAGTAAACAAGTACCGTGAGGGAAAGTTGAAAAGAACTCTGAATAGAGAGTTAAACAGTACGTGAAACTGCTTAGAGGTTAAGCCCGATGAACCTGAATATCCGTTATGGAAAATTCATCATTAAAATTGTAATATTTAAACAATATTATGATAATAGTGTGCATTTTTTCCATATAAGGACATTGTAATCTATTAGCATACCAAATTTATCATAAAATATAACTTATAGTTTATTCAAATTAAATTGCTTGCATTTTAACACAGAATAAATGTTATTAATTTGATAAAGTGCTGATAGATTTATATGAATACAGTGCGTTAATTTTTCGGAATTATATAATGGCATGATTATCATTGATTTTTGTGTTTATTATATGCACTTGTAGGATTAACAATGCGAAAGATTCAGGATACCTTCGGGACCCGTCTTGAAACACGGACCAAGGAGTCTAACATATGTGCAAGTTATTGGGATATAAACCTAATAGCGTAATTAACTTGACTAATAATGGGATTAGTTTTTTAACTATTTATAGCTAATTAACACAATCCCGGGGCGTTCTATATAGTTATGTATAATGATATTTATATTATTTATGCCTCTAACTGGAACGTACCTTGAGCATATATGCTGTGACCCGAAAGATGGTGAACTATACTTGATCAGGTTGAAGTCAGGGGAAACCCTGATGGAAGACCGAAACAGTTCTGACGTGCAAATCGATTGTCAGAATTGAGTATAGGGGCGAAAGACCAATCGAACCATCTAGTAGCTGGTTCCTTCCGAAGTTTCCCTCAGGATAGCTGGTGCATTTTAATATTATATAAAATAATCTTATCTGGTAAAGCGAATGATTAGAGGCCTTAGGGTCGAAACGATCTTAACCTATTCTCAAACTTTAAATGGGTAAGAACCTTAACTTTCTTGATATGAAGTTTAAGGTTATGATATAATGTGCCCAGTGGGCCACTTTTGGTAAGCAGAACTGGCGCTGTGGGATGAACCAAACGTAATGTTACGGTGCCCAAATTAACAACTCATGCAGATACCATGAAAGGCGTTGGTTGCTTAAAACAGCAGGACGGTGATCATGGAAGTCGAAATCCGCTAAGGAGTGTGTAACAACTCACCTGCCGAAGCAACTAGCCCTTAAAATGGATGGCGCTTAAGTTGTATACCTATACATTACCGCTAAAGTAGATGATTTATATTACTTGTGATATAAATTTTGAAACTTTAGTGAGTAGGAAGGTACAATGGTATGCGTAGAAGTGTTTGGCGTAAGCCTGCATGGAGCTGCCATTGGTACAGATCTTGGTGGTAGTAGCAAATAATCGAATGAGACCTTGGAGGACTGAAGTGGAGAAGGGTTTCGTGTGAACAGTGGTTGATCACGAGTTAGTCGGTCCTAAGTTCAAGGCGAAAGCCGAAAATTTTCAAGTAAAACCAAAAACGCAATATATACAAATCAAGCTAATATAATATACTTGAATAATTTTGAACGAAAGGGAATACGGTTCCAATTCCGTAACCTGTTGAGTATCCGTTTGTTATTAAATATGGGCCTCGTGCTCATCCTGGCAACAGGAACGACCATAAAGAAGCCGTCGAGAGATATCGGAAGAGTTTTCTTTTCTGTTTTATAGCCGTACTACCATGGAAGTCTTTCGCAGAGAGATATGGTAGATGGGCTAGAAGAGCATGACATATACTGTTGTGTCGATATTTTCTCCTCGGACCTTGAAAATTTATGGTGGGGACACGCAAACTTCTCAACAGGCCGTACCAATATCCGCAGCTGGTCTCCAAGGTGAAGAGTCTCTAGTCGATAGAATAATGTAGGTAAGGGAAGTCGGCAAATTAGATCCGTAACTTCGGGATAAGGATTGGCTCTGAAGATTGAGATAGTCGGGCTTGATTGGGAAACAATAACATGGTTTATGTGCTCGTTCTGGGTAAATAGAGTTTCTAGCATTTATGTTAGTTACTTGTTCCCCGGATAGTTAGTTACGTAGCCAATTGTGGAACTTTCTTGCTAAAATTTTTAAGAATACTAATTGGGTCAAACCAATTAGTTCTTATTAATTATAACGATTATCAATTAACAATCAATTCAGAACTGGCACGGACTTGGGGAATCCGACTGTCTAATTAAAACAAAGCATTGTGATGGCCCTAGCGGGTGTTGACACAATGTGATTTCTGCCCAGTGCTCTGAATGTCAAAGTGAAGAAATTCAAGTAAGCGCGGGTCAACGGCGGGAGTAACTATGACTCTCTTAAGGTAGCCAAATGCCTCGTCATCTAATTAGTGACGCGCATGAATGGATTAACGAGATTCCTACTGTCCCTATCTACTCAGTCGATTTTGGATTGCTCGAGTGAGCAGACGTGTGTTTTCGTGCGCTCCGTTAGTTAATTCAAAAACAACAGTCCCCGGTTAGCTACATAGCTGAAACTAGCACCAAAATTCGTGTTTATTGCCTGTGAAAACGTTTTCGGTTTTTTCTGCATGAAAAACTGTGCGGTTGAGTGATATTTCGCGTTTTTCATTTTGTGAATTTTGTTTTCATATTTGCCTCATTTAGGCATATTTTATTTGACAGTTGTCTGAAAGGTAATTGTGACTTTGCTATTTGTCATATATTTGGTACGGAAATTGGACAAAGGTGTGTGACTTTGATAAGTGGTTCGAGCATTGGAATTTCAGCAAATCAGCTGATTGGGATACCAGATCAGCAAAATAGAGTCGGGGTTCCATCCAATATGGATGTTAGCGAGTCTGGGAGTGAACATGGGAGCAGCCGCAGTTCAGCCCGTGGAAGGACCGTGCGCGCTAGGGGAAAACGCAGTATGGGGCCGCCGAGAGATGCATCACGGGCAAAGGTTCCAGCTATTGGTGGGACAAAGGACACGCCAGTGTCTTTAGATGAAGAAAATGAGCCATTATGGATGGAGATGCCGAGTGCTGCTGCGATTGCCGCAAGTTCAGCTGACCCTGTGAATGCTGCTCTGAACGCCGCTGAAAACGCCGCTGCGACTATTGACGCCCCAGATACTGCACCCATTGTTACCCAGATATTCCGGTAGTCTCCATCATGGAGAAGGTAAAGATGGGAAGCGGTGCCATAGCACGAGAATTGGCGGACATCCGGACCTCGTTCGCGAAAGTATTGGTTGCCTCGACGACCAGCTCAAAACTGGCTGGAAAAATCCAGAATAATTTCAACAGGTATGAGGAGATTATCAGTGCTATGATGATTCACATTGGAGTCCTCGAGGATCGTGCAAGCAGACAACCAACGCCAACACCGGTCGTCTCGGCTGCCTCCTATGCAACTACTGCTGCAAGAGGCGCGCATCTTGTTGGCCAACCTGCTCCCCCCGTAGCCGCACCACGGAGCGTGAACATTCGCGAAACGTGGTCAGCGGTCGTTGCCGGCGACGATCCCACCCTCTCGGGAAGGCAGATTGCGGACAAAATCCGCAAGGAGGTTGCGCCCGCCCTGGGCGTTAGGGTTCATGAGGTGCGTGAGCTGAAGAGAGGCGGTGCTATTATTCGCACGCCATCTCGAGCAGAAATGACCAAAGTTGTCGCATCTGCAAAGTTCGCTGAGGTGGGCCTTAAGGTGTCGAGGAATCCGATTATAAAACCTCGGGTGATTGTGCAAGACGTTGACACCACCATAGGACACGAGGAATTTATGCTGGAACTCAAAGAGAAAAACTTTGAGGATTGGTCGATGAAGCAGTTTCAGAAAGCGGTGGTTTTGACCACAAAGCCCTGGTCTACTGCCAACGGTGCCACAATTAACGTGACACTGGAAGTAGACGACCAGGCGCTGAGCCTTCTAGATGGTGGCAGAGTTTACATCAAGTGGTTCTCTTATCGCTGTCGGCGGCAAGTGCGCACCTACGCTTGCCATAATTGCCTGGGATTCGACCACAAGATTGACAACTGCAGGTATACGAAGCAGGTCTGCCGTCAGTGCGGACAGGATGGCCACAAAGCGGTACAATGTTGTAACCCGGTGGATTGCCGTAACTGCCGGCATAAAGGGCTTCCCTCAGGACATTATATGCTCTCGGGAGGTTGCCCGATATACGGCGCGGTGATAGCAAGGGTGCAAGCTAGACATTAATATGTTCAGCTTCATCCAAGCAAATTGTGGCAAAGGCCGTTGCGCTTTCATCGAGCTTGCCAAGCAGGTGAGAGATGCTGGCCACCTGTTCGCACTAGTCCAGGAGCCCTACGTGGACACAGCTGGAAGAATGACTGGACTCCCTGGAGGGATGAGGGTCTTCGCAGACAAGAGGAGGAAAGCCGCAATCATAGTGGATGATGCAAATGCCATCTGCATGCCCATCGAGAGCCTGACGACGGAGTACGGAGTGTGCGTGAGTGTCACGGGAAGATACGGCACTATCTTTCTGGCCTCCGCATACTGCCGGCATAGAGCTGCTCTGGAGCCCTACACCGACTACCTGGATTCGGTCCTGCTGCTGGCCAGCACGACACCGACAATCCTTGGAATAGATGCTAACGCCGTGTCCCCCATGTGGTTTAGTAAATCTCCACCCAACTCTGGAGATAGTCATCGTCGCGAACGGGGACAGCACTTGACCGAGTGGATCATTGCAAGCGGTGCCTGTGTGCTCAACACAGCCAGCCAGGTGTTCACGTTCGATAATATTCGCTCCAGTAGTGATATCGACGTGACCTTCGCCAACGACGCAGCGCGAGCATGGGCTATGTTCGAATGGAGAGTCGACTTCTGGGATCTCAGTGACCACAACATTATCACTGTTGAGGTTACTCCAGATCCCAATAGGGCCGTTGAGAGCCTAGCTCCGGTACCGCAATGGAGACTCTCCAATGTAAGTTGGCGAAGATTCGGTGAGGAGCTAAGGAGTGCAGCAAGAGGTCTCGAGGAACTGGAGGAATCGCCGTTGGACGAACGAGTGTCTGCCCTCCGCTCTACCGTACAGGACGTGTGCGACAGAGTGATGGGGCGCAGGATGCCTGCAGAAAGGAGAAAAGTAATATGGTGGAATCCTGAACTGAGTACCAAACGCCAAGAGGTTCGGAGACTGAGGCGGAGGCTGCAGGAAGCTCGTCGGAGTGGTACCGATGATGCTGTGCAACTTGTTGCTGGTCTGAGGCTTGCTTCAGCCCAGTACAAGAAGCTTATCCTGACGACAAAGGAGCAAAACTGGCGGGACTTCGTGGGACGGCACAAAGATGATCCATGGGGGCACGTCTACCGAATATGCCGAGGCCGGAAGAAGACAACCGATCTCGGATGTCTTCGGTCGAACGGCGCGCTTATCGTAAATTGGCTCGACTGCGCAAACGTGCTTCTTCGCCACTTCTTTCCAGTTGCGGAGTCGACTGCACGCGTGGACGTACACCCTGGTGCCCCGCCAATTCTCGAATCCTTCGAGGTGGCGACCTGCGTCTCCAGGCTGAAAAGTCGGAGATCTCCGGGTATGGATGGCATCACGGGTGGCATCGTCAAGGAGGTATGGCGTGCCATTCCGGAGCACCTGACGTCGCTGTACTCTCGATGCCTCTCGGAAGGATACTTCCCTGACGAGTGGAAGCACCCGAGAGTGATACCGCTGGTAAAGGGGCCTGATAAGGACAGGAGCGATCCTTCGTCCTATCGTGGCATATGCCTTTTGCCAGTGTTCGGAAAGGTGCTCGAAGGACTCATGGTGAATCGACTCAAGGATGTGCTACCGGATGGCTGCAGATGGCAATTTGGATTTCGGCCTGGACGCTGCGTGGAGGATGCCTGGAGGCATGCCACAACCACAGTTGACAACACCACGTCGCAATACGTCCTTGGAATTTTTGTCGATTTCAAGGGAGCATTCGACAATGTGGAGTGGAGCGCAGTGCTCGATCGGCTTGTCGACGTCGGCTGTCGTGAGATAAGCTTGTGGAAAAGCTACTTCTCCGGCCGAAGGGCAAGCATCATCAGCAGGTATGAAGCAGCCACAGTCACGGTTACACGGGGCTGCCCGCAAGGGTCCATTAGTGGTCCATTCATTTGGAACCTTCTGATGGATGTGCTGCTTCAGCGCCTAGAGCCACATTGTGCTGTGAGCGCGTATGCAGATGACTTGCTACTTTTCGTTGACGGGAATTCCCGTGCTGATCTGGAGCGAAAAGGCGAGCAGTTGATGAGCATCGTGGGAGCCTGGGGATCTGAAGTTGGAGTGAGCGTGTCCACCAGCAAGACGGCAATCATGTTGCTGAAAGGGAAGCTTTCGCAACGAAGGAGACCAACGGTGCGTTTTGCTGGAGCAAGCCTACCGTATGTCGAAAAATACCGGTACCTGGGCATCTTAGTCGGCGAGCGGTTGAGTTTCCTCCCGCATATCTCGGCAATTCGAGATCGGCTGACTGGAGTCGCCGCGGGGCTAGCACGGGTGCTTCGAGTCGATTGGGGACTCAGTTCCCGCGCAAAGAGGACCATATATAGGGGACTCATGATGCCATGTGCACTCTTTGGTGCCTCGGTCTGGTACAAGGCGGTGAGTAGGGGTAAATCCCTAAAACTCCTCACCTCGTGCCAGAGGACCATCCTTTTGGGATGCCTACCGGTATGCCGCACAGTGTCCACCGTGGCACTGCAGGTGCTTGCTGGTGCTCCTCCAATGGATCTTGACGCTCATCGGTCTGCTTTGAAGTTCAAACTACGGAAGGAAATCCCCCTGGATACCAACGACTGGCTGCATGGACTGGATATGACCGGGATGAACTGGAAGGACAAGATGGCTCTGCTAGACGAGCGTCTGCTAAATGAGTGGCAGCTCAGATGGGATAGCGCGGATCACGGGCATGTGACTCGCGAATTCTTCCCAGAGGCAGCGTTTGTCTACAAGAGGAAAGACTTTGTCTTTACTCTAAAAGCCGGATTCTTACTGACAGGACACGGGTCGCTAAACGCATTCTTGCACGACAGGACTCTCAGCACCACGACCGCATGCTCATGTGGGGAGGTTGACGAGAGCTGGCTTCACGTGTTATGTGAATGCCGGCTGTACAATGAATTGCGTGACCTCGATGCTCTCGGAATTGTCCAGGACCAAGGAAGATGGATCGTCGCGGGAGTAGTTGAGACCCCAGAACGGATGCGTCTCCTAGAAGTTTTCGCGGATGCTGCCTTTTTAAGGCGAAGGATGGCTACGACGGATGGAAGGCGAACCACAGGCGCTGGGCTCTAGCCCAACTCACCCCTGCTGTGTGGCTAGCGGCGAAGAATTCTACCACAGCTTGTCATAGCTTGTCGTAGGAGGCGACTAATATGGCATGGGTGCCCCATCCGAGCTTGTCGGAGCTTAAGGGGTGAGGCCTACCGAGCCTGTAATTTCGGTACCACGGGTTGAGCAGCTGTCCAAGGCTGCTCATTGAGGTTGGCCCCCATGTGGGAGTATCGTGGTGGCTGTGGTTGACACCCATATGCGGGTAGAGCCTTCGGGCTCGACGTGGAGTTGCGTCATACAACTCGGGTGCTGTGACCCAAAGATCAGTAGGGATTTAGATAGATCCCGCTCCTCAGCAAGGGGGAATGCTTGCCCGACAAGTAAGCATTCGAATTGCTACCGGGGTGGTTGCTATGTACATAGCTATAGCTTCTAGTCCGGGGCGTTGGTCTGGCGCTTAACCTAGACACATTGCACTATACACTCACTTGTGGGTGTATAAGAGTGCCGTGGTTGTAATCCCTTCAGTGTGGAACACGCCACGTTAAATAAGCTTCGGAGGGATCCGATGGACACCTGTCCCTATCTACTATCTAGCGAAACCACAGCCAAGGGAACGGGCTTGGAATAATTAGCGGGGAAAGAAGACCCTTTTGAGCTTGACTCTAATCTGGCAGTGTAAGGAGACATAAGAGGTGTAGAATAAGTGGGAGATATTAGACTTCGGTTTGGTATCGTCAATGAAATACCACTACTCTTATTGTTTCCTTACTTACTTGATTAAATGGAACGTGTATCATTTCCTAGCCATTATACGGATATATTTATTATATCTTATGGTATTGGGTTTTGATGCAAGCTTCTTGATCAAAGTATCACGAGTTTGTTATATAATCGCAAACAAATTCTTTAATAAAACGGTGCATTTATGTATTTTTGATTTGAAAATTTGGTATAACTCCAATTACTCAGGTATGATCCAATTCAAGGACATTGCCAGGTAGGGAGTTTGACTGGGGCGGTACATCTCTCAAATAATAACGGAGGTGTCCCAAGGCCAGCTCAGTGCGGACAGAAACCACACATAGAGCAAAAGGGCAAATGCTGACTTGATCTCGGTGTTCAGTACACACAGGGACAGCAAAAGCTCGGCCTATCGATCCTTTTGGTTTAAAGAGTTTTTAACAAGAGGTGTCAGAAAAGTTACCATAGGGATAACTGGCTTGTGGCGGCCAAGCGTTCATAGCGACGTCGCTTTTTGATCCTTCGATGTCGGCTCTTCCTATCATTGTGAAGCAAAATTCACCAAGCGTTGGATTGTTCACCCATGCAAGGGAACGTGAGCTGGGTTTAGACCGTCGTGAGACAGGTTAGTTTTACCCTACTAATGACAAAACGTTGTTGCGACAGCATTCCTGCGTAGTACGAGAGGAACCGCAGGTACGGACCAATGGCACAATACTTGTTCGAGCGAACAGTGGTATGACGCTACGTCCGTTGGATTATGCCTGAACGCCTCTAAGGTCGTATCCGTGCTGGACTGCAATGATAAATAAGGGGCAATTTGCATTGTATGGCTTCTAAACCATTTAAAGTTTATAATTTACTTTATAAACGACAATGGATGTGATGCCAATGTAATTTGTAACATAGTAAATTGGGAGGATCTTCGATCACCTGATGCCGCGCTAGTTACATATAAAAGCATTATTTAATACAATGACAAAGCCTAGAATCAATTGTAAACGACTTTTGTAACAGGCAAGGTGTTGTAAGTGGTTGAGCAGCTGCCATACTGCGATCCACTGAAGCTTATCCTTTGCTTGATGATTCGATAATAAACATAAATTTAATTGTGTTTATTTTGTTTGGCTTTTTTAAGTCAGAATATATATATATATAAAATATATATATATAAAATAATAATTATATTTAAATAAATTTTATTTAAATATATTTAACAATGGTAGCCATATGTATCGTCATCCTATTAGTGACGCGTATAAAAATATTCTAAGTCCGAACATGCAAATAAGAGACATATGCAAGTATATGTACTTCTTAAGGTAGCCAACTGAATCGTCATCCTATTAGTGACGTGTATACAAATATTCTAAGTCCGAACATACAAGTAAGAGACATATGCAAGTATATGTACCTCTTAAGGTAGCCAACTGAATCGTCATCCTATTAGTGACGTGTATAAAAATATTCTAAGTCCGAACATACAAGTAAGAGACATATGCAAGTATATGTACCTCTTAAGGTAGCCAACTGAATCGTCATCCTATTAGTGACGTGTATAAAAATATTCTAAGTCCGAACATACAAGTAAGAGACATATGCAAGTATATGTACCTCTTAAGGTAGCCAACTGAATCGTCATCCTATTAGTGACGCGTATAAAAATATTCTAAGTCCGAACATGCAAATAAGAGACATATGCAAGTATATGTACCTCTTAAGGTAGCCAACTGAATCGTCATCCTATTAGTGACGTGTATAAAAATATTCTAAGTCCGAACATGCAAGTAAGAGACATATGCAAGTATATGTACCTCTTAAGGTAGCCAACTGAATCGTCATCCTATTAGTGACGTGTATAAAAATATTCTAAGTCCGAACATGCAAGTAAGAGACATATGCAAGTATATGTACCTCTTAAGGTAGCCAACTGAATCGTCATCCTATTAGTGACGTGTATAAAAATATTCTAAGTCCGAACATACAAGTAAGAGACATATGCAAGTATATGTACCTCTTATAGCCAACTGAATCGTCATCCTATTAGTGACGTGTATAAAAATATTCCAAGTCCAAACATGAGTTATATGGATATGAAAATAATATTAAGTTCTAGTATGGATATGAAAAAAATGAGTTATATGGATATGGGAAAAATAACAAGTTCTAGTATGGATATGAAAAAAATGAGTTATGTGGATATGGGAAAAATAATAAGTTCTAGTATGGATATGAAAAAAAAATGAGTTATATGGATATGGAAAAGAATACAGAGTTCTAGTATGGATATGGAAAAATGAGTTATATGAATATGGGAAAAATGATAAGTTCTAGTATGGATATGAAAAAATATTGAGTTATATGGATATTAAAGAAATAATAAGTTCTAGTATGGATATGGAATAAAATGAGTTATATAGATATGGCAAAAAATTTAATGTTCTAGTATGGATATGAAAAAAATTAGTTATATGAATATGGGAAAATTTATAAGTTCTAGTATGGATATGGGAAAAATAATAAGTTCTAGTATGGATATAAAAAAATATTGAGTTATATGGATATTAAAGAAATAATAAGTTCTAGTATGGATATGGAAAAAAATTAGTTATATTGATATGCTAAATAATGAGTTATATGCATATGGGAAAAATACTAAGTTGTAGTATGGATATGGGAAGAATACTGAGTTCTAGTATGGATATGGGAAAAATAATCAGTTCTAGTATGGATATGAAAAAATATTGAGTTTTATGGATATTGAAGAGATAATAAGCTCTAGTATGGATATGGAAAAAATTAATTATATTGTAATAGTAAATAATAAGTTATATGGATATAGGAAGAAAATTAGGTTCTAGTATGGATATGAAAAAAATTAGTTCTATGGATATGGGAAAAATAAAAAGTTCTGGTATGGATATGGAAAAATATTAAGTTATATGGATATTAAAGAAATAATAAGTTCTAGTATGGATATGGAATAAAATTAGTTATAAAGATATGGAAAAAAAATAATGTTCTAGTATGGATATTAAAAAAATTAGTTATATGAATATGGGTAAATTTATAAGTTCTAGTATGGATATGGGAACAAGAATAAGTTCTAGTATGGATATGAAAAAATATTGAGTTATATGAATATTAAAGAAATAATAAGTTCTAGTATGAATATGGAAAAATATTATTTATATTGATATGGTAAATAATGATTTATATGGATATGGGATAAATACTAAATTCTAGTGTGGATATGGAAAAAACGAGTTATATGGATATGGGAAAAATAATAAGTTCAAGTATGGATATGGAAAAAAATTAGTTTAATAGTTATAGGTATGGAAAAAAAATTAATTATATAGATATAGAACAAAAAATAAGTTATATGGATATGGTGGCATCAGTACGAAATATGCCCAATTTACATACACCGGAGCCGCAGTACGATAAATACCCAATATTTAGACGTCGTGGCCAAAAACATATATAGGGAGGCAGTGCTCGCCGACCGGCCGTATTGTTCAAAATTTATGTTTATCATATTATTTTGGCAATGCTATATATAAATGATATCTTATACATATAATTCAATTATAGCGATATGGAAATACCATATTATATGTATAAAGAAAAAAAATGTATAATAAAATATACATTGACATACAAATATGGCTAGTTGTATGGATATGCCGTATTCATTATATGGATACGGCATATAGATTATATAAATATGACCAAAAAATATTTTATATTGATATGGCAAATAAAGAAATTACTTGAATATGGAAATAAAAGAAGTTATATTGATATGGAAGAAAATAATGAGTCATATAGATATGTTGGCATCAGTACGAAATATGCCCAATTTACATACACCGGGGCCGCAGTACGAAAAATACCCAATATTTAGACGTCGTGGCCAAAAACATATATAGGGAGGCAGTGCTCGCCGACCGGCCGTATTGTTCAAAATTTATGTTTATCATATTATTTTGGCAATGCTATATATAAATGATATCTTATACATATAATTCAATTATAGCGATATGGAAATACCATATTATATGTATAAAGAAAAAAAATGTATAATAAAATATACATTGACATACAAATATGGCTAGTTGTATGGATATGCCGTATTCATTATATGGATACGGCATATAGATTATATAAATATGACCAAAAAATATTTTATATTGATATGGCAAATAAAGAAATTACTTGAATATGGAAATAAAAGAAGTTATATTGATATGGAAGAAAATAATGAGTCATATAGATATGTTGGCATCAGTACGAAATATGCCCAATTTACATACACCGGGGCCGCAGTACGAAAAATACCCAATATTTAGACGTCGTGGCCAAAAACATATATAGGGAGGCAGTGCTCGCCGACCGGCCGTATTGTTCAAAATTTATGTTTATCATATTATTTTGGCAATGCTATATATAAATGATATCTTATACATATAATTCAATTATAGCGATATGGAAATACCATATTATATGTATAAAGAAAAAAAATGTATAATAAAATATACATTGACATACAAATATGGCTAGTTGTATGGACATGCCGTATTCATTATATGGATACGGCATATAGATTATATAAATATGTCCAAAAAATATTTTATATTGATATGTCACATAAAGAAATTACTTGAATATGTAAATAAAAGAATTTATATTGATATGGAAGAAAATAATGAGTCATATAGATATGTTGGCATCAGTACGAAATATGCCCAATTTACATACACCGGGGCCGCAGTACGAAAAATACCCAATATTTAGACGTCGTGGCCAAAAACATATATAGGGAGGCAGTGCTCGCCGACCGGCCGTATTGTTCAAAATTTATGTTTATCATATTATTTTGGCAATGCTATATATAAATGATATCTTATACATATAATTCAATTATAGCGATATGGAAATACCATATTATATGTATAAAGAAAAAAAATGTATAATAAAATATACATTGACATACAAATATGGCTAGTTGTATGGATATGCCGTATTCATTATATGGATACGGCATATAGATTATATGGATATGACCAAAAAATAATTCATAAAGAAATTATATGAATATGGCAGAAATAATTGGTTATATTAATATGATCAAATAATACTTTATATAAAAAAGTGAATATCTTTGGTTGGGTGGCAAAGAGAATTAAATATGCCCGATATATAGACGTCGTGGCCAAAAACTACTATAGGGTGAAGTGCTTGTCTGTTGGTCTATATATATACATATAATATTTTATGCGTACACATTATTATTATAGATAGTTAATATCTATCGTATGGGTGGCAAACGGAATTAAATAATTTCGATATTTAGACGTCGTGGCCAAAAACTACTATAGGATGGTCAGTGGTTGTCCACCAATTAATTATTGAACAAACCATATGAATATCATATGCTGTTGTCAATATAATGTATATCAATAATAATAAAAAATAAGGATGGTACAGTAAGTAGTCCATCTACTATTGAACAAAATATATTATAATATATACTTTTGTTATCAATAGAACAACATATATTAAAATCAAAATATTATCCGTATAAATTTGTTTCTTAAATGAAATTAAGACTTGGCTACGCGGTTAATATTATAAACCCATGATAATAAGGTGAAACAGAGGTCAAGTTTCTATTATATATAGAATAACAAATTGTTTCCGACTTTTATCGTTAATCTTTGGTGGCAGGTATATATGATAATTTATATTAAATTATTATATCCCCTGTCGTTTGGGCACAGAGTATCGCTTGCCGGTACAATGTGTTTACAAAAAGCATTATAATAAAATATAATTGCAATATTAGTGATCAAAATAATTTCATATGCGCTCGGTTTTATATCATATATTACCAGAGAGTTATATGGAAAAGATAAATTTTAAATTTATCATCAAAATGCAAATGATTTAACTCAATATTTATATTGGTTAAACAAAAATTGTACATGTGTGGATACAATAATTATGTATGTTGAACAAAAATGATATTTTAGAATGAAATATGTATATATAATATAATAAAAACTTATAGAAAGAACAATATATATTGAAAATTGTGTTATAAAAAAGTTGTACTTTTTCTTTAACATCAATTATAAACTTGTTATATTAGTGGCGAAACAAGTAAAAATTAAAGAACGTATACGAATGCCATATAAAAATGGCCGTATTCGAATTAAAATAGAATTATTTCACAAAGCAAAAAAAAAATATTGAATTAAAATCAATATTTAAGAAAAACCGAACATATAATATGGAAATAAAATCTATTATATTTATATTACTAATTTCTATTCAAAAATATGAATGAAATATGAACGAAAACATTATTCTGGTTGATCCTGCCAGTAGTTATATGCTTGTCTCAAAGATTAAGCCATGCATGTCTAAGTACACACGAATTAAAAGTGAAACCGCAAAAGGCTCATTATATCAGTTATGGTTCCTTAGATCGTTAACAGTTACTTGGATAACTGTGGTAATTCTAGAGCTAATACATGCAATTAAAACATGAACCTTATGGGACATGTGCTTTTATTAGGCTAAAACCAAGCGATCGCAAGATCGTTATATTGGTTGAACTCTAGATAACATGCAGATCGTATGGTCTTGTACCGACGACAGATCTTTCAAATGTCTGCCCTATCAACTTTTGATGGTAGTATCTAGGACTACCATGGTTGCAACGGGTAACGGGGAATCAGGGTTCGATTCCGGAGAGGGAGCCTGAGAAACGGCTACCACATCTAAGGAAGGCAGCAGGCGCGTAAATTACCCACTCCCAGCTCGGGGAGGTAGTGACGAAAAATAACAATACAGGACTCATATCCGAGGCCCTGTAATTGGAATGAGTACACTTTAAATCCTTTAACAAGGACCAATTGGAGGGCAAGTCTGGTGCCAGCAGCCGCGGTAATTCCAGCTCCAATAGCGTATATTAAAGTTGTTGCGGTTAAAACGTTCGTAGTTGAACTTGTGCTTCATACGGGTAGTACAACTTACAATTGTGGTTAGTACTATACCTTTATGTATGTAAGCGTATTACCGGTGGAGTTCTTATATGTGTTTAAATACTTGTATTTTTTCATATGTTCCTCCTATTTAAAAACCTGCATTAGTGCTCTTAAACGAGTGTTATTGTGGGCCGGTACAATTACTTTGAACAAATTAGAGTGCTTAAAGCAGGCTTCAAATGCCTGAATATTCTGTGCATGGGATAATGAAATAAGACCTCTGTTCTGCTTTCATTGGTTTTCAGATCAAGAGGTAATGATTAATAGAAGCAGTTTGGGGGCATTAGTATTACGACGCGAGAGGTGAAATTCTTGGACCGTCGTAAGACTAACTTAAGCGAAAGCATTTGCCAAAGATGTTTTCATTAATCAAGAACGAAAGTTAGAGGTTCGAAGGCGATCAGATACCGCCCTAGTTCTAACCATAAACGATGCCAGCTAGCAATTGGGTGTAGCTACTTTTATGGCTCTCTCAGTCGCTTCCCGGGAAACCAAAGCTTTTGGGCTCCGGGGGAAGTATGGTTGCAAAGCTGAAACTTAAAGGAATTGACGGAAGGGCACCACCAGGAGTGGAGCCTGCGGCTTAATTTGACTCAACACGGGAAAACTTACCAGGTCCGAACATAAGTGTGTAAGACAGATTGATAGCTCTTTCTCGAATCTATGGGTGGTGGTGCATGGCCGTTCTTAGTTCGTGGAGTGATTTGTCTGGTTAATTCCGATAACGAACGAGACTCAAATATATTAAATAGATATCTTCAGGATTATGGTGTTGAAGCTTATATAGCCTTCATTCATGGTGGCAGTAAAATGTTTATTGTGTTTGAATGTGTTTATATAAGTGGAGCCGTACCTGTTGGTTTGTCCCATTATAAGGACACTAGCTTCTTAAATGGACAAATTGCGTCTAGCAATAATGAGATTGAGCAATAACAGGTCTGTGATGCCCTTAGATGTCCTGGGCTGCACGCGCGCTACAATGAAAGTATCAACGTGTATTTCCTAGACCGAGAGGTCCGGGTAAACCGCTGAACCACTTTCATGCTTGGGATTGTGAACTGAAACTGTTCACATGAACTTGGAATTCCCAGTAAGTGTGAGTCATTAACTCGCATTGATTACGTCCCTGCCCTTTGTACATACCGCCCGTCGCTACTACCGATTGAATTATTTAGTGAGGTCTCCGGACGTGATCACTGTGACGCCTTGTGTGTTACGGTTGTTTCGCAAAAGTTGACCGAACTTGATTATTTAGAGGAAGTAAAAGTCGTAACAAGGTTTCCGTAGGTGAACCTGCGGAAGGATCATTATTGTATAATATCCTTACCGTTAATAAAAAAATTTGTTAATACAAATTTAATACAAATTACCAATATATATATATACATAATAATTATAATAATAATTATACCAAAAATATGATCTTAAAAGTAAAAGATCAAATAAATTTCGAACAAGCAAATCGAAATATTGTAATAATATAATATTATTACAAATAAATTAAATAGAAACAAACATAAAATTCGAACAAGCAAATCGAATTATTAATATAATAAAATATATTTTATATATTTATTATAAACTTTGTGTGTATATGGACCATAATATACACGCGTTGCGAGATGTATTGGCCAACTAATTTGATGATGATCATACATTGGTTTAATGAAGTAGTATGAAAATGAGAGTTCTGAATCGTATTAATGAGAGTTCTGGATACAAAGTGGAGGGGGAGGTAATTAAAATTATGCTAATTAGGGTAATAAATCAGGACAATGTGACAGGTGTGGGGGTAATTAAAGTTAATGGGTGCGTGACGAGTGATCGTTAATTAGGGTCCACATAGTTATATCCAGCTTTTGTATGTAGGATTTGTATTCAGGAATCAGGAATCCCGAAATTCGGTCCAGAAATCGGGGGAGATATTACTGGGGTGTGACGGGTGATCGTAAATTAGGGTGATAGTTGCTTATATCTAGGAATTGTATTCAGGAATTCGCTCCCCCGAATTTCTTTAAGAAATCGGGACCCTAATTAAGCGGGTGAGAAGTTACTGGGGTGTGACGGGTGATCGTAAATTAGGGTCCACAATAGTTATATCCAGCTTTTGTATCTAGGAA
>NW_027221773.1:0-32486 GCF_030179915.1 Drosophila takahashii
TGTTTAAAATACTTGTATTTTTCATATGTTCCTCCTATTTAAAAACCTGCATTAGTGCTCTTAAACGAGTGTTATTCCGGTACAATTACTTGAACAATTAGAGTGCTTAAAGCAGGCTTCAAATGCCTGAATATTCTGTGCATGGGATAATGAAATAAGACCTCTGTTCTGCTTTCATTGGTTTTCAGATCAAGAGGTAATGATTAATAGAAGCAGTTTGGGGGCATTAGTATTACGACGCGAGAGGTGAAATTCTTGGACCGTCGTAAGACTAACTTAAGCGAAAGCATTTGCCAGATGTTTTCATTAATCAAGAACGAAAGTTAGAGGTTCGAAGGCGATCAGATACCGCCCTAGTTCTAACCATAAACGATGCCAGCTAGCAATTGGGTGTAGCTACTTTTATGGCTCTCTCAGTCGCTTCCCGGAAACCAAAGCTTTTGGGCTCCGGGGAAGTATGGTTGCAAAGCTGAAACTTAAAGGAATTGACGGAAGGGCACCACCAGGAGTGGAGCCTGCGGCTTAATTTGACTCAACACGGGAAAACTTACCAGGTCCGAACATAAGTGTGTAAGACAGATTGATAGCTCTTTCTCGAATCTATGGGTGGTGGTGCATGGCCGTTCTTAGTTCGTGGAGTGATTTGTCTGGTTAATTCCGATAACGAACGAGACTCAAATATATTAAATAGATATCTTCAGGATTATGGTGTTGAAGCTTATATAGCCTTCATTCATGGTGGCAGTAAAATGTTTATTGTGTTTGAATGTGTTTATATAAGTGGAGCCGTACCTGTTGGTTTGTCCCATTATAAGGACACTAGCTTCTTAAATGGACAAATTGCGTCTAGCAATAATGAGATTGAGCAATAACAGGTCTGTGATGCCCTTAGATGTCCTGGGCTGCACGCGCGCTACAATGAAAGTATCAACGTGTATTTCCTAGACCGAGAGGTCCGGGTAAACCGCTGAACCACTTTCATGCTTGGGATTGTGAACTGAAACTGTTCACATGAACTTGGAATTCCCAGTAAGTGTGAGTCATTAACTCGCATTGATTACGTCCCTGCCCTTTGTACATACCGCCCGTCGCTACTACCGATTGAATTATTTAGTGAGGTCTCCGGACGTGATCACTGTGACGCCTTGTGTGTTACGGTTGTTTCGCAAAAGTTGACCGAACTTGATTATTTAGAGGAAGTAAAAGTCGTAACAAGGTTTCCGTAGGTGAACCTGCGGAAGGATCATTATTGTATAATATCCTTACCGTTAATAAAAAAATTTGTTAATACAAATTTAATACAAATTACCAATATATATATATATACATAATAATTATAATAATAATTATACCAAAAATATGATCTTAAAAGTAAAAGATCAAATAAATTTCGAACAAGCAAATCGAAATATTGTAATAATATAATATTATTACAAATAAATTAAATAGAACCAAACATAAAATTCGAACAAGCAAATCGAATTATTAATATAATAAAATATATTTTATATATTTATTATAAACTTTTGTGTGTATATGGACCATAATATACACGCGTTGCGAGATGTATTGGCCAACTAATTTGATGATGATCATACATTGGATAATGCAACAACCTAAAATATACAATGTTGTACCTGGTTTCAGGTTAATGTTTTATATAAAATTATCAATATATATTAACAAACAAATGCCATTACAAATAATACTTTGATATATATTGTTTATATAAAACTAAGACATTTCGCAGCATTTATTTTAGGTATATAAATACATTTATTGAAGGAATTGATATATGCCAGTAAAATGGTGTATTTTTAATTTCTTTCAATAAAAACATATTTGACCAAATTTAAAACCAATATTATAAAACTCTAAGCGGTGGATCACTCGGCTCATGGGTCGATGAAGAACGCAGCAAACTGTGCGTCATCGTGTGAACTGCAGGACACATGAACATCGACATTTTGAACGCATATCGCAGTCCATGCTGTTATGTACTTTAATTAATTTTATAGTGCTGCTTGGACTACATATGGTTGAGGGTTGTAAGACTATGCTAATTAAGTTGTTTATACAAATTTTATAATAAAATTTTATAAGCATATGGTATATTATTGGATAAAAATAATTTAATTATTTTATTCATAATATTAACAAATATATGAAAAACATTATCTCACAATAGTAATTAAACTTTGAGAAAAACGAAGAGGAATATTTTCTTTTTCAATCAAATAATACTGAGAAATGTCTAGCATAAAATATTATCTAGAATTGTCTCTTATTAATGATTTGAAATATGAAAAACGTTGACAATATTATTATTCTTCGTTAATTCGTTACAAATAAATGCCATTAATATATATATACGTCAGCTTTAAACGAATTTAATAAAATGTTTTATCATTATATATAAAGAATTAATTGCAAATAAAAGTTATATACAACCTCAACTCATATGGGACTACCCCCTGAATTTAAGCATATTAATTAGGGGAGGAAAAGAAACTAACAAGGATTTTCTTAGTAGCGGCGAGCGAAAAGAAATCAGTTCAGCACTAAGTCACTTTGTCTATATGGCAAATGTGAGATGCAGTGTATGGAGCGTCAATATTCTAGTATGAGAAATTAACGATTTAAGTCCTTCTTAAATGAGGCCATTTACCCATAGAGGGTGCCAGGCCCGTATAACGTTAATGATTACTAGATGATGTTTCCAAAGAGTCGTGTTGCTTGATAGTGCAGCACTAAGTGGGTGGTAAACTCCATCTAAAACTAAATATAACCATGAGACCGATAGTAAACAAGTACCGTGAGGGAAAGTTGAAAAGAACTCTGAATAGAGAGTTAAACAGTACGTGAAACTGCTTAGAGGTTAAGCCCGATGAACCTGAATATCCGTTATGGAAAATTCATCATTAAAATTGTAATATTTAAACAATATTATGATAATAGTGTGCATTTTTTCCATATAAGGACATTGTAATCTATTAGCATACCAAATTTATCATAAAATATAACTTATAGTTTATTCAAATTAAATTGCTTGCATTTTAACACAGAATAAATGTTATTAATTTGATAAAGTGCTGATAGATTTATATGAATACAGTGCGTTAATTTTTCGGAATTATATAATGGCATGATTATCATTGATTTTTGTGTTTATTATATGCACTTGTAGGATTAACAATGCGAAAGATTCAGGATACCTTCGGGACCCGTCTTGAAACACGGACCAAGGAGTCTAACATATGTGCAAGTTATTGGGATATAAACCTAATAGCGTAATTAACTTGACTAATAATGGGATTAGTTTTTTAACTATTTATAGCTAATTAACACAATCCCGGGCGTTCTATATAGTTATGTATAATGATATTTATATTATTTATGCCTCTAACTGGAACGTACCTTGAGCATATATGCTGTGACCCGAAAGATGGTGAACTATACTTGATCAGGTTGAAGTCAGGGGAAACCCTGATGGAAGACCGAAACAGTTCTGACGTGCAAATCGATTGTCAGAATTGAGTATAGGGGCGAAAGACCAATCGAACCATCTAGTAGCTGGTTCCTTCCGAAGTTTCCCTCAGGATAGCTGGTGCATTTTAATATTATATAAAATAATCTTATCTGGTAAAGCGAATGATTAGAGGCCTTAGGGTCGAAACGATCTTAACCTATTCTCAAACTTTAAATGGGTAAGAACCTTAACTTTCTTGATATGAAGTTTAAGGTTATGATATAATGTGCCCAGTGGGCCACTTTTGGTAAGCAGAACTGGCGCTGTGGGATGAACCAAACGTAATGTTACGGTGCCCAAATTAACAACTCATGCAGATACCATGAAAGGCGTTGGTTGCTTAAAACAGCAGGACGGTGATCATGGAAGTCGAAATCCGCTAAGGAGTGTGTAACAACTCACCTGCCGAAGCAACTAGCCCTTAAAATGGATGGCGCTTAAGTTGTATACCTATACATTACCGCTAAAGTAGATGATTTATATTACTTGTGATATAAATTTTGAAACTTTAGTGAGTAGGAAGGTACAATGGTATGCGTAGAAGTGTTTGGCGTAAGCCTGCATGGAGCTGCCATTGGTACAGATCTTGGTGGTAGTAGCAAATAATCGAATGAGACCTTGGAGGACTGAAGTGGAGAAGGGTTTCGTGTGAACAGTGGTTGATCACGAGTTAGTCGGTCCTAAGTTCAAGGCGAAAGCCGAAAATTTTCAAGTAAAACCAAAAACGCAATATATACAAATCAAGCTAATATAATATACTTGAATAATTTTGAACGAAAGGGAATACGGTTCCAATTCCGTAACCTGTTGAGTATCCGTTTGTTATTAAATATGGGCCTCGTGCTCATCCTGGCAACAGGAACGACCATAAAGAAGCCGTCGAGAGATATCGGAAGAGTTTTCTTTTCTGTTTTATAGCCGTACTACCATGGAAGTCTTTCGCAGAGAGATATGGTAGATGGGCTAGAAGAGCATGACATATACTGTTGTGTCGATATTTTCTCCTCGGACCTTGAAAATTTATGGTGGGGACACGCAAACTTCTCAACAGGCCGTACCAATATCCGCAGCTGGTCTCCAAGGTGAAGAGTCTCTAGTCGATAGAATAATGTAGGTAAGGGAAGTCGGCAAATTAGATCCGTAACTTCGGGATAAGGATTGGCTCTGAAGATTGAGATAGTCGGGCTTGATTGGGAAACAATAACATGGTTTATGTGCTCGTTCTGGGTAAATAGAGTTTCTAGCATTTATGTTAGTTACTTGTTCCCCGGATAGTTAGTTACGTAGCCAATTGTGGAACTTTCTTGCTAAAATTTTTAAGAATACTAATTGGGTCAAACCAATTAGTTCTTATTAATTATAACGATTATCAATTAACAATCAATTCAGAACTGGCACGGACTTGGGGAATCCGACTGTCTAATTAAAACAAAGCATTGTGATGGCCCTAGCGGGTGTTGACACAATGTGATTTCTGCCCAGTGCTCTGAATGTCAAAGTGAAGAAATTCAAGTAAGCGCGGGTCAACGGCGGGAGTAACTATGACTCTCTTAAGGTAGCCAAATGCCTCGTCATCTAATTAGTGACGCGCATGAATGGATTAACGAGATTCCTACTGTCCCTATCTACTCACAGTCGATTTTGGATTGCTCGAGTGAGCAGACGTGTGTTTTCGTGCGCTCCGTTAGTTAATTCAAAAACAACAGTCCCCGTTAGCTACATAGCTGAAACTAGCACCAAAATTCGTGTTTATTGCCTGTGAAAACGTTTTCGTTTTCTGCATGAAAAACTGTGCGGTGAGTGATATTTCGCGTTTTTCATTTTGTGAATTTTGTTTTCATATTTGCCTCATTTAGGCATATTTTATTTGACAGTTGTCTGAAAGGTAATTGTGACTTTGCTATTTGTCATATTTTGGTACGGAAATTGGACAAAGGTGTGTGACTTTGATAAGTGGTTCGAGCATTGGAATTTCAGCAAATCAGCTGATTGGGATACCAGATCAGCAAAATGAGTCGGGGTTCCATCCAATATGGATGTTAGCGAGTCTGGGAGTGAACATGGGAGCAGCCGCAGTTCAGCCCGTGGAAGGACCGTGCGCGCTAGGGGAAACGCAGTATGGGGCCGCCGAGAGATGCATCTCGGGCAAAGGTTCCAGCTATTGGTGGGACAAAGGACACGCCAGTGTCTTTAGATGAAGAAAATGAGCCATTATGGATGGAGATGCCGAGTGCTGCTGCGATTGCCGCAAGTTCAGCTGACCCTGTGAATGCTGCTCTGAACGCCGCTGAAAACGCCGCTGCGACTATTGACGCCCGGATACTGCACCCATTGTTACCCAGATATTCCGGTAGTCTCCATCATGAGAAGGTAAAGATGGGAAGCGGTGCCATAGCACGAGAATTGGCGGACATCCGGACCTCGTTCGCGAAAGTATTGGTTGCCTCGACGACCAGCTCAAAACTGGCTGGAAAATCCAGAATAATTTCAACAGGTATGAGGAGATTATCAGTGCTATGATGATTCACATTGGAGTCCTCGGGATCGTGCAAGCAGACAACCAACGCCAACACCGGTCGTCTCGGCTGCCTCCTATGCAACTACTGCTGCAAGAGGCGCGCATCTTGTTGGCCAACCTGCTCCCCCCGTAGCCGCACACGGAGCGTGAACATTCGCGAAACGTGGTCAGCGGTCGTTGCCCGACGATCCCACCCTCTCGGGAAGGCAGATTGCGGACAAAATCCGCAAGGAGGTTGCGCCCGCCCTGGGCGTTAGGGTTCATGAGGTGCGTGAGCTGAAGAGAGGCGGTGCTATTATTCGCACGCCATCTCGAGCAGAAATGACCAAAGTGGTCGCATCTGCAAAGTTCGCTGAGGTGGGCCTTAAGGTGTCGAGGAATCCGATTATAAAACCTCGGGTGATTGTGCAAGACGTTGACACCACCATAGGACACGAGGAATTTATGCTGGAACTCAAAGAGAAAAACTTTGAGGATTGGTCGATGAAGCAGTTTCAGAAAGCGGTGGTTTTGACCACAAAGCCCTGGTCTATTGCCAACGGTGCCACAATTAACGTGACACTGGAAGTAGACGACCAGGCGCTGAGCCTTCTAGATGGTGGCAGAGTTTACATCAAGTGGTTCTCTTATCGCTGTCGGCGGCAAGTGCGCACCTACGCGTGCCATAATTGCCTGGGATTCGACCACAAGATTGACAACTGCAGGTATACGAAGCAGGTCTGCCGTCAGTGCGGACAGGATGGCCACAAAGCGGTACAATGTTGTAACCCGGTGGATTGCCGTAACTGCCGGCATAAGGGCTTCCCTCAGGACATTATATGCTCTCGGGAGGTTGCCCGATATACGGCGCGGTGATAGCAAGGGTGCAAGCTAGACATTAATATGTTTAGCTTCATCCAAGCAAATTGTGGCAAAGGCCGTTGCGCTTTCATCGAGCTTGCCAAGCAGGTGAGAGATGCTGGCCACCTGTTCGCACTAGTCCAGGAGCCCTACGTGGACACAGCTGGAAGAATGACTGGACTCCCTGGAGGGATGAGGGTCTTCGCAGACAAGAGGAGGAAAGCCGCAATCATAGTGGATGATGCAATGCCATCTGCATGCCCATCGAGAGCCTGACGACGGAGTACGGAGTGTGCGTGAGTGTCACGGGAAGATACGGCACTATCTTTCTGGCCTCCGCATACTGCCGGCATAGAGCTGCTCTGGAGCCCTACACCGACTACCTGGATTCGGTCCTGCTGCTGGCCAGCACGACACCGACAATCCTTGGAATAGATGCTAACGCCGTGTCCCCCATGTGGTTTAGTAAATCTCCACCCAACTCTGGAGATAGTCATCGTCGCGAACGGGGACAGCACTTGACCGAGTGGATCATTGCAAGCGGTGCCTGTGTGCTCAACACAGCCAGCCAGGTGTTCACGTTCGATAATATTCGCTCCAGTAGTGATATCGACGTGACCTTCGCCAACGACGCAGCGCGAGCATGGGCTATGTTCGAATGGAGAGTCGACTTCTGGGATCTCAGTGACCACAACATTATCACTGTTGAGGTTACTCCAGATCCCAATAGGGCCGTTGAGAGCCTAGCTCCGGTACCGCAATGGAGACTCTCCAATGTAAGTTGGCGAAGATTCGGTGAGGAGCTAAGGAGTGCAGCAAGAGATCTCGAGGAACTGGAGGAATCGCCGTTGGACGAACGAGTGTCTGCCCTCCGCTCTACCGTACAGGACGTGTGCGACAGAGTGATGGGGCGCAGGATGCCTGCAGAAAGGAGAAAAGTAATATGGTGGAATCCTGAACTGAGTACCAAACGCCAAGAGGTTCGGAGACTGAGGCGGAGGCTGCAGGAAGCTCGTCGGAGTGGTACCGATGATGCTGTGCAACTTGTTGCTGGTCTGAGGCTTGCTTCAGCCCAGTACAAGAAGCTTATCCTGACGACAAAGGAGCAAAACTGGCGGGACTTCGTGGGACGGCACAAAGATGATCCATGGGGGCACGTCTACCGAATATGCCGAGGCCGGAAGAAGACAACCGATCTCGGATGTCTTCGGTCGAACGGCGCGCTTATCGTAATTGGCTCGACTGCGCAAACGTGCTTCTTCGCCACTTCTTTCCAGTTGCGGAGTCGACTGCACGCGTGGACGTACACCCTGGTGCCCCCCAATTCTCGAATCCTTCGAGGTGGCGACCTGCGTCTCCAGGCTGAAAAGTCGGAGATCTCCGGGTATGGATGGCATCACGGGTGGCATCGTCAAGGAGTATGGCGTGCCATTCCGGAGCACCTGACGTCGCTGTACTCTCGATGCCTCTCGGAAGGATACTTCCCTGACGAGTGGAAGCACCCGAGAGTGATACCGCTGGTAAAGGGGCCTGATAAGGACAGGAGCGATCCTTCGTCCTATCGTGGCATATGCCTTTTGCCAGTGTTCGGAAAGGTGCTCGAAGGACTCATGGTGAATCGACTCAAGGATGTGCTACCGGATGGCTGCAGATGGCAATTTGGATTTCGGCCTGGACGCTGCGTGGAGGATGCCTGGAGGCATGCCACAACCACAGTTGACAACACCACGTCGCAATACGTCCTTGGAATTTTGTCGATTTCAAGGGAGCATTCGACAATGTGGAGTGGAGCGCAGTGCTCGATCGGCTTGTCGACGTCGGCTGTCGTGAGATAAGCTTGTGGAAAAGCTACTTCTCCGGCCGAAGGGCAAGCATCATCAGCAGGTATGAAGCAGCCACAGTCTCGGTTACACGGGGCTGCCCGCAAGGGTCCATTAGTGGTCCATTCATTTGGAACCTTCTGATGGATGTGCTGCTTCAGCGCCTAGAGCCACATTGTGCTGTGAGCGCGTATGCAGATGACTTGCTACTTTTCGTTGACGGGAATTCCCGTGCTGATCTGGAGCGAAAAGGCGAGCAGTTGATGAGCATCGTGGGAGCCTGGGGATCTGAAGTTGGAGTGAGCGTGTCCACCAGCAAGACGGCAATCATGTTGCTGAAAGGGAAGCTTTCGCAACGAAGGAGACCAACGGTGCGTTTTGCTGGAGCAAGCCTACCGTATGTCGAAAAAATACCGGTACCTGGGCATCTTAGTCGGCGAGCGGTTGAGTTTCCTCCCGCATATCTCGGCAATTCGAGATCGGGCTGACTGGAGTCGCCGCGGGCTAGCACGGGTGCTTCGAGTCGATTGGGGACTCAGTTCCCGCGCAAAGAGGACCATATATAGGGGACTCATGATGCCATGTGCACTCTTTGGTGCCTCGGTCTGGTACAAGGCGGTGAGTAGGGGTAAATCCCTAAAACTCCTCACCTCGTGCCAGAGGACCATCCTTTTGGATGCCTACCGGTATGCCGCACAGTGTCCACCGTGGCACTGCAGGTGCTTGCTGGTGCTCCTCCAATGGATCTGGACGCTCATCGGTCTGCTTTGAAGTTCAAACTACGGAAGGAAATCCCCCTGGATACCAACGACTGGCTGCATGGACTGGATATGACCGGGATGAACTGGAAGGACAAGATGGCTCTGCTAGACGAGCGTCTGCTAAATGAGTGGCAGCTCAGATGGGATAGCGCGGATCACGGGCATGTGACTCGCGAATTCTTCCCAGAGGCAGCGTTTGTCTACAAGAGGAAAGACTTTGTCTTTACTCTAAAAGCCGGATTCTTACTGACAGGACACGGGTCGCTAAACGCATTCTTGCACGACAGGACTCTCAGCACCACGACCGCATGCTCATGTGGGGATTGACGAGAGCTGGCTTCACGTGTTATGTGAATGCCGGCTGTACAATGAATTGCGTGACCTCGATGCTCTCGGAATTGTCCAGGACCAAGGAAGATGGATCGTCGCGGGAGTAGTAGAGACCCCAGAACGGATGCGTCTCCTAGAAGTTTTCGCGGATGCTGCTTTTTAAGGCGAAGGATGGCTACGACGGATGGAAGGCGAACCACAGGCGCTGGGCTCTAGCCCACTCACCCCTGCTGTGTGGCTAGCGGCGAAGAATTCTACCACAGCTTGTCATAGCTTGTCGTAGGAGGCGACTAATATGGCATGGGTGCCCCATCCGAGCTTGTCGGAGCTTAAGGGGTGAGGCCTACCGAGCCTGTAATTTCGGTACCACGGGTTGAGCAGCTGTCCAAGGCTGCTCATTGAGGTCGGCCCCCATGTGGGAGTATCGTGGTGGCTGTGGTTGACACCCATATGCGGGTAGAGCCTTCGGGTCGACGTGGAGTTGCGTCATACAACTCGGGTGCTGTGACCCAAAGATCAGTAGGGATTTAGATAGATCCCGCTCCTCAGCAAGGGGGAATGCTTGCCCGACAAGTAAGCATCAATTGCGACCGGGGTGGTTGCTATGTACATAGCTATAGCTTCTAGTCCGGGGCGTTGGTCTGGCGCTTAACCTAGACACATTGCACTATACACTCACTTGTGGGTGTATAAGAGTGCCGTGGTTGTAATCCCTTCAGTGTGGAACACGCCACGTTAAATAAGCTTCGGAGGGATCCGATGGACACCTGTCCCTATCTACTATCTAGCGAAACCACAGCCAAGGGAACGGGCTTGGAATAATTAGGGGGAAAGAAGACCCTTTTGAGCTTGACTCTAATCTGGCAGTGTAAGGAGACATAAGAGGTGTAGAATAAGTGGGAGATATTAGACTTCGGTTTGGTATCGTCAATGAAATACCACTACTCTTATTGTTTCCTTACTTACTTGATTAAATGGAACGTGTATCATTTCCTAGCCATTATACGGATATATTTATTATATCTTATGGTATTGGGTTTTGATGCAAGCTTCTTGATCAAAGTATCACGAGTTTGTTATATAATCGCAAACAAATTCTTTAATAAAACGGTGCATTTATGTATTTTTGATTTGAAAATTTGGTATAACTCCAATTACTCAGGTATGATCCAATTCAAGGACATTGCCAGGTAGGGAGTTTGACTGGGGCGGTACATCTCTCAAATAATAACGGAGGTGTCCCAAGGCCAGCTCAGTGCGGACAGAAACCACACATAGAGCAAAAGGGCAAATGCTGACTTGATCTCGGTGTTCAGTACACACAGGGACAGCAAAAGCTCGGCCTATCGATCCTTTTGGTTTAAAGAGTTTTTAACAAGAGGTGTCAGAAAAGTTACCATAGGGATAACTGGCTTGTGGCGGCCAAGCGTTCATAGCGACGTCGCTTTTTGATCCTTCGATGTCGGCTCTTCCTATCATTGTGAAGCAAAATTCACCAAGCGTTGGATTGTTCACCCATGCAAGGGAACGTGAGCTGGGTTTAGACCGTCGTGAGACAGGTTAGTTTTACCCTACTAATGACAAAACGTTGTTGCGACAGCATTCCTGCGTAGTACGAGAGGAACCGCAGGTACGGACCAATGGCACAATACTTGTTCGAGCGAACAGTGGTATGACGCTACGTCCGTTGGATTATGCCTGAACGCCTCTAAGGTCGTATCCGTGCTGGACTGCAATGATAAATAAGGGGCAATTTGCATTGTATGGCTTCTAAACCATTTAAAGTTTATAATTTACTTTATAAACGACAATGGATGTGATGCCAATGTAATTTGTAACATAGTAAATTGGGAGGATCTTCGATCACCTGATGCCGCGCTAGTTACATATAAAAGCATTATTTAATACAATGACAAAGCCTAGAATCAATTGTAAACGACTTTTGTAACAGGCAAGGTGTTGTAAGTGGTTGAGCAGCTGCCATACTGCGATCCACTGAAGCTTATCCTTTGCTTGATGATTCGATAATAAACATAAATTTAATTGTGTTTATTTTGTTTGGCTTTTTTAAGTCAGAATATATATATATATAAAATATATATATATAAAATAATAATTATATTTAAATAAATTTTATTTAAATATATTTAACAATGGTAGCCATATGTATCGTCATCCTATTAGTGACGCGTATAAAAATATTCTAAGTCCGAACATGCAAATAAGAGACATATGCAAGTATATGTACTTCTTAAGGTAGCCAACTGAATCGTCATCCTATTAGTGACGTGTATACAAATATTCTAAGTCCGAACATACAAGTAAGAGACATATGCAAGTATATGTACCTCTTAAGGTAGCCAACTGAATCGTCATCCTATTAGTGACGCGTATACAAATATTCTAAGTCCGAACATACAAATAAGAGACATATGCAAGTATATGTACCTCTTAAGGTAGCCAACTGAATCGTCATCCTATTAGTGACGCGTATAAAAATATTCTAAGTCCGAACATGCAAATAAGAGACATATGCAAGTATATGTACCTCTTAAGGTAGCCAACTGAATCGTCATCCTATTAGTGACGTGTATAAAAATATTCTAAGTCCGAACATACAAGTAAGAGACATATGCAAGTATATGTACCTCTTAAGGTAGCCAACTGAATCGTCATCCTATTAGTGACGTGTATAAAAATATTCTAAGTCCGAACATGCAAGTAAGAGACATATGCAAGTCAATGTTCCTCTTAAATAGATGATTGAATCGTCATCCTATTAGTGACGTGTATAAAAATATTCCAAGTCCAAACATGAGTTATATGGATATGAAAATAATATTAAGTTCTAGTATGGATATGAAAAAAATGAGTTATATGATATGGGAAAAATAACAAGTTCTAGTATGGATATGAAAAAAATGAGTTATGTGGATATGGGAAAAATAATAAGTTCTAGTATGGATATGAAAAAAAATGAGTTATATGGATATGGAAAAGAATACAGTTCTAGTATGGATATGGAAAAATGAGTTATATGAATATGGAAAAATGATAAGTTCTAGTATGGATATGAAAATATTGAGTATATGATATTAAAGAAATAATAAGTTCTAGTATGGATATGGAAAAATGAGTTATATAGATATGGCAAAAAATAATGTTCTAGTATGGATATGAAAAAAATTAGTTATGAATATGGGAATTTATAAGTTCTAGTATGGATATGGAAAAAATAATAAGTTCTAGTATGGATATAAAAAAATATTGAGTTATATGGATATTAAGAAATAATAAGTTCTAGTATGGATATGGAAAAAAATTAGTTATATGATATGCTAAATAATGATATAGCATATGGGAAAAATACTAAGTTTAGTATGGATATGGGAAAATACTGAGTTCTAGTATGGATATGGAAAAATAATCAGTTCTAGTATGGATATGAAAAAATATTGAGTTTTATGGATATTGAAAGATAATAAGCTCTAGTATGGATATGGAAAAAATTATTATATTGTAATAGTAAATAATAAGTTATATGGATATAGGAAAAATTAGTTCTAGTATGGATATGAAAAAATTAGTTCTATGGATATGGGAAAAATAAAAGTTCTGGTATGGATATGGAAAAATATTAAGTTATATGGATATGAAGAAAAATAAGTTCTAGTATGATATGGAATAAAATGAGTTATAAGATATGGCAAAAATATAATGTTCTAGTATGGATATGAAAAAATTAGTTATATGAATATGGGAAATTTATATTTCTAGTATGGATATGGGAAAAATATAAGTTCTAGTATGGAATGAAAAAATATTGAGTTATATGATATTAAAGAAATAATAAGTTCTAGTATGATATGGAAAAACATTATTATATTGATATGCTAAATAATGAGTTATATGCATATGGGAAAATACTAATTTGTAGTATGGATTGGGAAGAATACTGAGTTCTAGTATGGATATGGGAAAATAATCAGTTCTAGTATGGATATGGAAAAATATTGAGTTTTATGGATATTGAAGAGATAATAAGCCTAGTATGGATATGGAAAAAATTAATTATATTGTAATAGTAAATAATAAGTTATATGGATATAGGAGAAAATTAGGTTCTAGTATGGATATGAAAAAAATTAGTTCTATGGATATGGGAAAAATAAAAGTTCTGGTATGGATATGGAAAAATATTAAGTTATATGGATATTAAAGAAATAATAAGTTCTAGTATGGATATGGAATAAAATGAGTTATATAGATATGGCAAAAATATAATGTTCTAGTATGGATATGAAAAAAATTAGTTATATGAATATGGGAAAATTTATAAGTTCTAGTATGGATATGGGAAAAAGAATAAGTTCTAGTATGGATATGAAAAAATATTGAGTTATATGATATTAAAGAAATAATAAGTTCTAGTATGAATATGGAAAAATATTATTTATATTGATATGGTAAATAATGATTTATATGGATATGGGATAAATACTAAATTCTAGTGTGGATATGGAAAAAACGAGTTATATGGATATGGGAAAAATAATAAGTTCAAGTATGGATATGGAAAAAAATTAGTTTAATAGTTATAGGTATGGAAAAAAAATTAATTATATAGATATAGAACAAAAAATAAGTTATATGGATATGGTGGCATCAGTACGAAATATGCCCAATTTACATACACCGGAGCCGCAGTACGATAAATACCCAATATTTAGACGTCGTGGCCAAAAACATATATAGGGAGGCAGTGCTCGCCGACCGGTTGTATTGTTCAAAATTTATGTTTTTCATATTATTTTGGCAATGCTATATATAAATGATATCTTATACATATAATTCAATTATAGCGATATGGAAATACCATATTATATGTATAAAGAAAAAAAATGTATAATAAAAATATACATTGACATACAAATATGGCTAGTTGTATGGATATGCCGTATTCATTATATGGATACGGCATATAGATTATATAAATATGACCAAAAAATATTTTATATTGATATGGCAAATAAAGAAATTACTTGAATATGGAAATAAAAGAAGTTATATTGATATGGAAGAAAATAATGAGTCATATAGATATGTTGGCATCAGTACGAAATATGCCCAATTTACATACACCGGGGCCGCAGTACGAAAAATACCCAATATTTAGACGTCGTGGCCAAAAAACATATATAGGGAGGCAGTGCTCGCCGACCGGCCGTATTGTTCAAAATTTATGTTTATCATATTATTTTGGCAATGCTATATATAAATGATATCTTATACATATAATTCAATTATAGCGATATGGAAATACCATATTATATGTATAAAGAAAAAAAATGTATAATAAAATATACATTGACATACAAATATGGCTAGTTTGTATGGATATGCCGTATTCATTATATGGATACGGCATATAGATTATATAAATATGACCAAAAAATATTTTATATTGATATGGCAAATAAAGAAATTACTTGAATATGGAAATAAAAGAAGTTATATTGATATGGAAGAAAATAATGAGTCATATAGATATGTTGGCATCAGTACGAAATATGCCCAATTTACATACACCGGGGCCGCAGTACGAAAAATACCCAATATTTAGACGTCGTGGCCAAAAACATATATAGGGAGGCAGTGCTCGCCGACCGGCCGTATTGTTCAAAATTTATGTTTATCATATTATTTTGGCAATGCTATATATAAATGATATCTTATACATATAATTCAATTATAGCGATATGGAAATACCATATTATATGTATAAAGAAAAAAAATGTATAATAAAATATACATTGACATACAAATATGGCTAGTTGTATGGATATGCCGTATTCATTATATGGATACGGCATATAGATTATATAAATATGACCAAAAAATATTTTATATTGATATGGCAAATAAAGAAATTACTTGAATATGGAAATAAAAGAAGTTATATTGATATGGAAGAAAATAATGAGTCATATAGATATGTTGGCATCAGTACGAAATATGCCCAATTTACATACACCGGGGCCGCAGTACGAAAAATACCCAATATTTAGACGTCGTGGCCAAAAACATATATAGGGAGGCAGTGCTCGCCGACCGGCCGTATTGTTCAAAATTTATGTTTATCATATTATTTTGGCAATGCTATATATAAATGATATCTTATACATATAATTCAATTATAGCGATATGGAAATACCATATTATATGTATAAAGAAAAAAAATGTATAATAAAATATACATTGACATACAAATATGGCTAGTTGTATGGATATGCCGTATTCATTATATGGATACGGCATATAGATTATATAAATATGACCAAAAAATATTTTATATTGATATGGCAAATAAAGAAATTACTTGAATATGGAAATAAAAGAAGTTATATTGATATGGAAGAAAATAATGAGTCATATAGATATGTTGGCATCAGTACGAAATATGCCCAATTTACATACACCGGGGCCGCAGTACGAAAAATACCCAATATTTAGACGTCGTGGCCAAAAACATATATAGGGAGGCAGTGCTCGCCGACCGGCCGTATTGTTCAAAATTTATGTTTATCATATTATTTTGGCAATGCTATATATAAATGATATCTTATACATATAATTCAATTATAGCGATATGGAAATACCATATTATATGTATAAAGAAAAAAAATGTATAATAAAATATACATTGACATACAAATATGGCTAGTTGTATGGATATGCCGTATTCATTATATGGATACGGCATATAGATTATATGGATATGACCAAAAAATAATTCATAAAGAAATTATATGAATATGGCAGAAATAATTGGTTATATTAATATGATCAAATAATACTTTATATAAAAAAGTGAATATCTTTGGTTGGGTGGCAAAGAGAATTAAATATGCCCGATATATAGACGTCGTGGCCAAAAACTACTATAGGGTGAAGTGCTTGTCTGTTGGTCTATATATATACATATAATATTTTATGCGTACACATTATTATTATAGATAGTTAATATCTATCGTATGGGTGGCAAACGGAATTAAATAATTTCGATATTTAGACGTCGTGGCCAAAAACTACTATAGGATGGTCAGTGGTTGTCCACCAATTAATTATTGAACAAACCATATGAATATCATATGCTGTTGTCAATATAATGTATATCAATAATAATAAAAAATAAGGATGGTACAGTAAGTAGTCCATCTACTATTGAACAAAATATATTATAATATATACTTTTGTTATCAATAGAACAACATATATTAAAATCAAAATATTATCCGTATAAATTTGTTTCTTAAATGAAATTAAGACTTGGCTACGCGGTTAATATTATAAACCCATGATAATAAGGTGAAACAGAGGTCAAGTTTCTATTATATATAGAATAACAAATTGTTTCCGACTTTTATCGTTAATCTTTGGTGGCAGGTATATATGATAATTTATATTAAATTATTATATCCCCTGTCGTTTGGGCACAGAGTATCGCTTGCCGGTACAATGTGTTTACAAAAAGCATTATAATAAAATATAATTGCAATATTAGTGATCAAAATAATTTCATATGCGCTCGGTTTTATATCATATATTACCAGAGAGTTATATGGAAAAGATAAATTTTAAATTTATCATCAAAATGCAAATGATTTAACTCAATATTTATATTGGTTAAACAAAAATTGTACATGTGTGGATACAATAATTATGTATGTTGAACAAAAATGATATTTTAGAATGAAATATGTATATATAATATAATAAAAACTTATAGAAAGAACAATATATATTGAAAATTGTGTTATAAAAAAGTTGTACTTTTTCTTTAACATCAATTATAAACTTGTTATATTAGTGGCGAAACAAGTAAAAATTAAAGAACGTATACGAATGCCATATAAAAATGGCCGTATTCGAATTAAAATAGAATTATTTCACAAAGCAAAAAAAAAATATTGAATTAAAATCAATATTTAAGAAAAACCGAACATATAAATGGAAATAAAATCTATTATATTTATATTACTAATTTCTATTCAAAAAATATGAATGAAATATGAACGAAAACATTATTCTGGTTGATCCTGCCAGTAGTTATATGCTTGTCTCAAAGATTAAGCCATGCATGTCTAAGTACACACGAATTAAAAGTGAAACCGCAAAAGGCTCATTATATCAGTTATGGTTCCTTAGATCGTTAACAGTTACTTGGATAACTGTGGTAATTCTAGAGCTAATACATGCAATTAAAACATGAACCTTATGGGACATGTGCTTTTATTAGGCTAAAACCAAGCGATCGCAAGATCGTTATATTGGTTGAACTCTAGATAACATGCAGATCGTATGGTCTTGTACCGACGACAGATCTTTCAAATGTCTGCCCTATCAACTTTTGATGGTAGTATCTAGGACTACCATGGTTGCAACGGGTAACGGGGAATCAGGGTTCGATTCCGGAGAGGGAGCCTGAGAAACGGCTACCACATCTAAGGAAGGCAGCAGGCGCGTAAATTACCCACTCCCAGCTCGGGGAGGTAGTGACGAAAAATAACAATACAGGACTCATATCCGAGGCCCTGTAATTGGAATGAGTACACTTTAAATCCTTTAACAAGGACCAATTGGAGGGCAAGTCTGGTGCCAGCAGCCGCGGTAATTCCAGCTCCAATAGCGTATATTAAAGTTGTTGCGGTTAAAACGTTCGTAGTTGAACTTGTGCTTCATACGGGTAGTACAACTTACAATTGTGGTTAGTACTATACCTTTATGTATGTAAGCGTATTACCGGTGGAGTTCTTATATGTGTTTAAATACTTGTATTTTTTCATATGTTCCTCCTATTTAAAAACCTGCATTAGTGCTCTTAAACGAGTGTTATTGTGGGCCGGTACAATTACTTTGAACAAATTAGAGTGCTTAAAGCAGGCTTCAAATGCCTGAATATTCTGTGCATGGGATAATGAAATAAGACCTCTGTTCTGCTTTCATTGGTTTTCAGATCAAGAGGTAATGATTAATAGAAGCAGTTTGGGGGCATTAGTATTACGACGCGAGAGGTGAAATTCTTGGACCGTCGTAAGACTAACTTAAGCGAAAGCATTTGCCAAAGATGTTTTCATTAATCAAGAACGAAAGTTAGAGGTTCGAAGGCGATCAGATACCGCCCTAGTTCTAACCATAAACGATGCCAGCTAGCAATTGGGTGTAGCTACTTTTATGGCTCTCTCAGTCGCTTCCCGGGAAACCAAAGCTTTTGGGCTCCGGGGGAAGTATGGTTGCAAAGCTGAAACTTAAAGGAATTGACGGAAGGGCACCACCAGGAGTGGAGCCTGCGGCTTAATTTGACTCAACACGGGAAAACTTACCAGGTCCGAACATAAGTGTGTAAGACAGATTGATAGCTCTTTCTCGAATCTATGGGTGGTGGTGCATGGCCGTTCTTAGTTCGTGGAGTGATTTGTCTGGTTAATTCCGATAACGAACGAGACTCAAATATATTAAATAGATATCTTCAGGATTATGGTGTTGAAGCTTATATAGCCTTCATTCATGGTGGCAGTAAAATGTTTATTGTGTTTGAATGTGTTTATATAAGTGGAGCCGTACCTGTTGGTTTGTCCCATTATAAGGACACTAGCTTCTTAAATGGACAAATTGCGTCTAGCAATAATGAGATTGAGCAATAACAGGTCTGTGATGCCCTTAGATGTCCTGGGCTGCACGCGCGCTACAATGAAAGTATCAACGTGTATTTCCTAGACCGAGAGGTCCGGGTAAACCGCTGAACCACTTTCATGCTTGGGATTGTGAACTGAAACTGTTCACATGAACTTGGAATTCCCAGTAAGTGTGAGTCATTAACTCGCATTGATTACGTCCCTGCCCTTTGTACACACCGCCCGTCGCTACTACCGATTGAATTATTTAGTGAGGTCTCCGGACGTGATCACTGTGACGCCTTGTGTGTTACGGTTGTTTCGCAAAAGTTGACCGAACTTGATTATTTAGAGGAAGTAAAAGTCGTAACAAGGTTTCCGTAGGTGAACCTGCGGAAGGATCATTATTGTATAATATCCTTACCGTTAATAAAAAAATTTGTTAATACAAATTTAATACAAATTACCAATATATATATATATACATAATAATTATAATAATAATTATACCAAAAATATGATCTTAAAAGTAAAAGATCAAATAAATTTCGAACAAGCAAATCGAAATATTGTAATAATATAATATTATTACAAATAAATTAAATAGAAACAAACATAAAATTCGAACAAGCAAATCGAATTATTAATATAATAAAATATATTTTATATATTTATTATAAACTTTTGTGTGTATATGGACCATAATATACACGCGTTGCGAGATGTATTGGCCAACTAATTTGATGATGATCATACATTGGATAATGCAACAACCTAAAATATACAATGTTGTACCTGGTTTCAGGTTAATGTTTTATATAAAATTATCAATATATATTAACAAACAAATGCCATTACAAATAATACTTTGATATATATTGTTTATATAAAACTAAGACATTTCGCAGCATTTATTTTAGGTATATAAATACATTTATTGAAGGAATTGATATATGCCAGTAAAATGGTGTATTTTTAATTTCTTTCAATAAAAACATATTTGACCAAATTTAAAACCAATATTATAAAACTCTAAGCGGTGGATCACTCGGCTCATGGGTCGATGAAGAACGCAGCAAACTGTGCGTCATCGTGTGAACTGCAGGACACATGAACATCGACATTTTGAACGCATATCGCAGTCCATGCTGTTATGTACTTTAATTAATTTTATAGTGCTGCTTGGACTACATATGGTTGAGGGTTGTAAGACTATGCTAATTAAGTTGTTTATACAAATTTTATAATAAAATTTTATAAGCATATGGTATATTATTGGATAAAAATAATTTAATTATTTTATTCATAATATTAACAAATATATGAAAAACATTATCTCACAATAGTAATTAAACTTTGAGAAAAACGAAGAGGAATATTTTCTTTTTCAATCAAATAATACTGAGAAATGTCTAGCATAAAATATTATCTAGAATTGTCTCTTATTAATGATTTGAAATATGAAAAACGTTGACAATATTATTATTCTTCGTTAATTCGTTACAAATAAATGCCATTAATATATATATACGTCAGCTTTAAACGAATTTAATAAAATGTTTTATCATTATATATAAAGAATTAATTGCAAATAAAAGTTATATACAACCTCAACTCATATGGGACTACCCCCTGAATTTAAGCATATTAATTAGGGGAGGAAAAGAAACTAACAAGGATTTTCTTAGTAGCGGCGAGCGAAAAGAAATCAGTTCAGCACTAAGTCACTTTGTCTATATGGCAAATGTGAGATGCAGTGTATGGAGCGTCAATATTCTAGTATGAGAAATTAACGATTTAAGTCCTTCTTAAATGAGGCCATTTACCCATAGAGGGTGCCAGGCCCGTATAACGTTAATGATTACTAGATGATGTTTCCAAAGAGTCGTGTTGCTTGATAGTGCAGCACTAAGTGGGTGGTAAACTCCATCTAAAACTAAATATAACCATGAGACCGATAGTAAACAAGTACCGTGAGGGAAAGTTGAAAAGAACTCTGAATAGAGAGTTAAACAGTACGTGAAACTGCTTAGAGGTTAAGCCCGATGAACCTGAATATCCGTTATGGAAAATTCATCATTAAAATTGTAATATTTAAACAATATTATGATAATAGTGTGCATTTTTTCCATATAAGGACATTGTAATCTATTAGCATACCAAATTTATCATAAAATATAACTTATAGTTTATTCAAATTAAATTGCTTGCATTTTAACACAGAATAAATGTTATTAATTTGATAAAGTGCTGATAGATTTATATGAATACAGTGCGTTAATTTTTCGGAATTATATAATGGCATGATTATCATTGATTTTTGTGTTTATTATATGCACTTGTAGGATTAACAATGCGAAAGATTCAGGATACCTTCGGGACCCGTCTTGAAACACGGACCAAGGAGTCTAACATATGTGCAAGTTATTGGGATATAAACCTAATAGCGTAATTAACTTGACTAATAATGGGATTAGTTTTTTAACTATTTATAGCTAATTAACACAATCCCGGGGCGTTCTATATAGTTATGTATAATGATATTTATATTATTTATGCCTCTAACTGGAACGTACCTTGAGCATATATGCTGTGACCCGAAAGATGGTGAACTATACTTGATCAGGTTGAAGTCAGGGGAAACCCTGATGGAAGACCGAAACAGTTCTGACGTGCAAATCGATTGTCAGAATTGAGTATAGGGGCGAAAGACCAATCGAACCATCTAGTAGCTGGTTCCTTCCGAAGTTTCCCTCAGGATAGCTGGTGCATTTTAATATTATATAAAATAATCTTATCTGGTAAAGCGAATGATTAGAGGCCTTAGGGTCGAAACGATCTTAACCTATTCTCAAACTTTAAATGGGTAAGAACCTTAACTTTCTTGATATGAAGTTTAAGGTTATGATATAATGTGCCCAGTGGGCCACTTTTGGTAAGCAGAACTGGCGCTGTGGGATGAACCAAACGTAATGTTACGGTGCCCAAATTAACAACTCATGCAGATACCATGAAAGGCGTTGGTTGCTTAAAACAGCAGGACGGTGATCATGGAAGTCGAAATCCGCTAAGGAGTGTGTAACAACTCACCTGCCGAAGCAACTAGCCCTTAAAATGGATGGCGCTTAAGTTGTATACCTATACATTACCGCTAAAGTAGATGATTTATATTACTTGTGATATAAATTTTGAAACTTTAGTGAGTAGGAAGGTACAATGGTATGCGTAGAAGTGTTTGGCGTAAGCCTGCATGGAGCTGCCATTGGTACAGATCTTGGTGGTAGTAGCAAATAATCGAATGAGACCTTGGAGGACTGAAGTGGAGAAGGGTTTCGTGTGAACAGTGGTTGATCACGAGTTAGTCGGTCCTAAGTTCAAGGCGAAAGCCGAAAATTTTCAAGTAAAACCAAAAACGCAATATATACAAATCAAGCTAATATAATATACTTGAATAATTTTGAACGAAAGGGAATACGGTTCCAATTCCGTAACCTGTTGAGTATCCGTTTGTTATTAAATATGGGCCTCGTGCTCATCCTGGCAACAGGAACGACCATAAAGAAGCCGTCGAGAGATATCGGAAGAGTTTTCTTTTCTGTTTTATAGCCGTACTACCATGGAAGTCTTTCGCAGAGAGATATGGTAGATGGGCTAGAAGAGCATGACATATACTGTTGTGTCGATATTTTCTCCTCGGACCTTGAAAATTTATGGTGGGGACACGCAAACTTCTCAACAGGCCGTACCAATATCCGCAGCTGGTCTCCAAGGTGAAGAGTCTCTAGTCGATAGAATAATGTAGGTAAGGGAAGTCGGCAAATTAGATCCGTAACTTCGGGATAAGGATTGGCTCTGAAGATTGAGATAGTCGGGCTTGATTGGGAAACAATAACATGGTTTATGTGCTCGTTCTGGGTAAATAGAGTTTCTAGCATTTATGTTAGTTACTTGTTCCCCGGATAGTTAGTTACGTAGCCAATTGTGGAACTTTCTTGCTAAAATTTTTAAGAATACTAATTGGGTCAAACCAATTAGTTCTTATTAATTATAACGATTATCAATTAACAATCAATTCAGAACTGGCACGGACTTGGGGAATCCGACTGTCTAATTAAAACAAAGCATTGTGATGGCCCTAGCGGGTGTTGACACAATGTGATTTCTGCCCAGTGCTCTGAATGTCAAAGTGAAGAAATTCAAGTAAGCGCGGGTCAACGGCGGGAGTAACTATGACTCTCTTAAGGTAGCCAAATGCCTCGTCATCTAATTAGTGACGCGCATGAATGGATTAACGAGATTCCTACTGTCCCTATCTACTCACAGTCGATTTTGGATTGCTCGAGTGAGCAGACGTGTGTTTTCGTGCGCTCCGTTAGTTAATTCAAAAACAACAGTCCCCGGTTAGCTACATAGCTGAAACTAGCACCAAAATTCGTGTTTATTGCCTGTGAAAACGTTTTCGGTTTTTTCTGCATGAAAAACTGTGCGGTTGAGTGATATTTCGCGTTTTTCATTTTGTGAATTTTGTTTTCATATTTGCCTCATTTAGGCATATTTTATTTGACAGTTGTCTGAAAGGTAATTGTGACTTTGCTATTTGTCATATATTTGGTACGGAAATTGGACAAAGGTGTGTGACTTTGATAAGTGGTTCGAGCATTGGAATTTCAGCAAATCAGCTGATTGGGATACCAGATCAGCAAAATAGAGTCGGGGTTCCATCCAATATGGATGTTAGCGAGTCTGGGAGTGAACATGGGAGCAGCCGCAGTTCAGCCCGTGGAAGGACCGTGCGCGCTAGGGGAAAACGCAGTATGGGGCCGCCGAGAGATGCATCACGGGCAAAGGTTCCAGCTATTGGTGGGACAAAGGACACGCCAGTGTCTTTAGATGAAGAAAATGAGCCATTATGGATGGAGATGCCGAGTGCTGCTGCGATTGCCGCAAGTTCAGCTGACCCTGTGAATGCTGCTCTGAACGCCGCTGAAAACGCCGCTGCGACTATTGACGCCCCAGATACTGCACCCATTGTTACTCCAGATATTCCGGTAGTCTCCATCATGGAGAAGGTAAAGATGGGAAGCGGTGCCATAGCACGAGAATTGGCGGACATCCGGACCTCGTTCGCGAAAGTATTGGTTGCCTCGACGACCAGCTCAAAACTGGCTGGAAAAATCCAGAATAATTTCAACAGGTATGAGGAGATTATCAGTGCTATGATGATTCACATTGGAGTCCTCGAGGATCGTGCAAGCAGACAACCAACGCCAACACCGGTCGTCTCGGCTGCCTCCTATGCAACTACTGCTGCAAGAGGCGCGCATCTTGTTGGCCAACCTGCTCCCCCCGTAGCCGCACCACGGAGCGTGAACATTCGCGAAACGTGGTCAGCGGTCGTTGCCGGCGACGATCCCACCCTCTCGGGAAGGCAGATTGCGGACAAAATCCGCAAGGAGGTTGCGCCCGCCCTGGGCGTTAGGGTTCATGAGGTGCGTGAGCTGAAGAGAGGCGGTGCTATTATTCGCACGCCATCTCGAGCAGAAATGACCAAAGTTGTCGCATCTGCAAAGTTCGCTGAGGTGGGCCTTAAGGTGTCGAGGAATCCGATTATAAAACCTCGGGTGATTGTGCAAGACGTTGACACCACCATAGGACACGAGGAATTTATGCTGGAACTCAAAGAGAAAAACTTTGAGGATTGGTCGATGAAGCAGTTTCAGAAAGCGGTGGTTTTGACCACAAAGCCCTGGTCTACTGCCAACGGTGCCACAATTAACGTGACACTGGAAGTAGACGACCAGGCGCTGAGCCTTCTAGATGGTGGCAGAGTTTACATCAAGTGGTTCTCTTATCGCTGTCGGCGGCAAGTGCGCACCTACGCTTGCCATAATTGCCTGGGATTCGACCACAAGATTGACAACTGCAGGTATACGAAGCAGGTCTGCCGTCAGTGCGGACAGGATGGCCACAAAGCGGTACAATGTTGTAACCCGGTGGATTGCCGTAACTGCCGGCATAAAGGGCTTCCCTCAGGACATTATATGCTCTCAGGAGGTTGCCCGATATACGGCGCGGTGATAGCAAGGGTGCAAGCTAGACATTAATATGTTCAGCTTCATCCAAGCAAATTGTGGCAAAGGCCGTTGCGCTTTCATCGAGCTTGCCAAGCAGGTGAGAGATGCTGGCCACCTGTTCGCACTAGTCCAGGAGCCCTACGTGGACACAGCTGGAAGAATGACTGGACTCCCTGGAGGGATGAGGGTCTTCGCAGACAAGAGGAGGAAAGCCGCAATCATAGTGGATGATGCAAATGCCATCTGCATGCCCATCGAGAGCCTGACGACGGAGTACGGAGTGTGCGTGAGTGTCACGGGAAGATACGGCACTATCTTTCTGGCCTCCGCATACTGCCGGCATAGAGCTGCTCTGGAGCCCTACACCGACTACCTGGATTCGGTCCTGCTGCTGGCCAGCACGACACCGACAATCCTTGGAATAGATGCTAACGCCGTGTCCCCCATGTGGTTTAGTAAATCTCCACCCAACTCTGGAGATAGTCATCGTCGCGAACGGGGACAGCACTTGACCGAGTGGATCATTGCAAGCGGTGCCTGTGTGCTCAACACAGCCAGCCAGGTGTTCACGTTCGATAATATTCGCTCCAGTAGTGATATCGACGTGACCTTCGCCAACGACGCAGCGCGAGCATGGGCTATGTTCGAATGGAGAGTCGACTTCTGGGATCTCAGTGACCACAACATTATCACTGTTGAGGTTACTCCAGATCCCAATAGGGCCGTTGAGAGCCTAGCTCCGGTACCGCAATGGAGACTCTCCAATGTAAGTTGGCGAAGATTCGGTGAGGAGCTAAGGAGTGCAGCAAGAGGTCTCGAGGAACTGGAGGAATCGCCGTTGGACGAACGAGTGTCTGCCCTCCGCTCTACCGTACAGGACGTGTGCGACAGAGTGATGGGGCGCAGGATGCCTGCAGAAAGGAGAAAAGTAATATGGTGGAATCCTGAACTGAGTACCAAACGCCAAGAGGTTCGGAGACTGAGGCGGAGGCTGCAGGAAGCTCGTCGGAGTGGTACCGATGATGCTGTGCAACTTGTTGCTGGTCTGAGGCTTGCTTCAGCCCAGTACAAGAAGCTTATCCTGACGACAAAGGAGCAAAACTGGCGGGACTTCGTGGGACGGCACAAAGATGATCCATGGGGGCACGTCTACCGAATATGCCGAGGCCGGAAGAAGACAACCGATCTCGGATGTCTTCGGTCGAACGGCGCGCTTATCGTAAATTGGCTCGACTGCGCAAACGTGCTTCTTCGCCACTTCTTTCCAGTTGCGGAGTCGACTGCACGCGTGGACGTACACCCTGGTGCCCCGCCAATTCTCGAATCCTTCGAGGTGGCGACCTGCGTCTCCAGGCTGAAAAGTCGGAGATCTCCGGGTATGGATGGCATCACGGGTGGCATCGTCAAGGAGGTATGGCGTGCCATTCCGGAGCACCTGACGTCGCTGTACTCTCGATGCCTCTCGGAAGGATACTTCCCTGACGAGTGGAAGCACCCGAGAGTGATACCGCTGGTAAAGGGGCCTGATAAGGACAGGAGCGATCCTTCGTCCTATCGTGGCATATGCCTTTTGCCAGTGTTCGGAAAGGTGCTCGAAGGACTCATGGTGAATCGACTCAAGGATGTGCTACCGGATGGCTGCAGATGGCAATTTGGATTTCGGCCTGGACGCTGCGTGGAGGATGCCTGGAGGCATGCCACAACCACAGTTGACAACACCACGTCGCAATACGTCCTTGGAATTTTTGTCGATTTCAAGGGAGCATTCGACAATGTGGAGTGGAGCGCAGTGCTCGATCGGCTTGTCGACGTCGGCTGTCGTGAGATAAGCTTGTGGAAAAGCTACTTCTCCGGCCGAAGGGCAAGCATCATCAGCAGGTATGAAGCAGCCACAGTCACGGTTACACGGGGCTGCCCGCAAGGGTCCATTAGTGGTCCATTCATTTGGAACCTTCTGATGGATGTGCTGCTTCAGCGCCTAGAGCCACATTGTGCTGTGAGCGCGTATGCAGATGACTTGCTACTTTCGTTGACGGGAATTCCCGTGCTGATCTGGAGCGAAAAGGCGAGCAGTTGATGAGCATCGTGGGAGCCTGGGGATCTGAAGTTGGAGTGAGCGTGTCCACCAGCAAGACGGCAATCATGTTGCTGAAAGGGAAGCTTTCGCAACGAAGGAGACCAACGGTGCGTTTTGCTGGAGCAAGCCTACCGTATGTCGAAAAATACCGGTACCTGGGCATCTTAGTCGGCGAGCGGTTGAGTTTCCTCCCGCATATCTCGGCAATTCGAGATCGGCTGACTGGAGTCGCCGCGGGGCTAGCACGGGTGCTTCGAGTCGATTGGGGACTCAGTTCCCGCGCAAAGAGGACCATATATAGGGGACTCATGATGCCATGTGCACTCTTTGGTGCCTCGGTCTGGTACAAGGCGGTGAGTAGGGGTAAATCCCTAAAACTCCTCACCTCGTGCCAGAGGACCATCCTTTTGGGATGCCTACCGGTATGCCGCACAGTGTCCACCGTGGCACTGCAGGTGCTTGCTGGTGCTCCTCCAATGGATCTTGACGCTCATCGGTCTGCTTTGAAGTTCAAACTACGGAAGGAAATCCCCCTGGATACCAACGACTGGCTGCATGGACTGGATATGACCGGGATGAACTGGAAGGACAAGATGGCTCTGCTAGACGAGCGTCTGCTAAATGAGTGGCAGCTCAGATGGGATAGCGCGGATCACGGGCATGTGACTCGCGAATTCTTCCCAGAGGCAGCGTTTGTCTACAAGAGGAAAGACTTTGTCTTTACTCTAAAAGCCGGATTCTTACTGACAGGACACGGGTCGCTAAACGCATTCTTGCACGACAGGACTCTCAGCACCACGACCGCATGCTCATGTGGGGAGGTTGACGAGAGCTGGCTTCACGTGTTATGTGAATGCCGGCTGTACAATGAATTGCGTGACCTCGATGCTCTCGGAATTGTCCAGGACCAAGGAAGATGGATCGTCGCGGGAGTAGTAGAGACCCCAGAACGGATGCGTCTCCTAGAAGTTTTCGCGGATGCTGCCTTTTTAAGGCGAAGGATGGCTACGACGGATGGAAGGCGAACCACAGGCGCTGGGCTCTAGCCCAACTCACCCCTGCTGTGTGGCTAGCGGCGAAGAATTCTACCACAGCTTGTCATAGCTTGTCGTAGGAGGCGACTAATATGGCATGGGTGCCCCATCCGAGCTTGTCGGAGCTTAAGGGGTGAGGCCTACCGAGCCTGTAATTTCGGTACCACGGGTTGAGCAGTTCCAAGGCTGCTCATTGAGGTCGGCCCCCTAGTGGGAGTATCGTGGTGGCTGTGGTTGACACCCATATCGCGGGTAGAGCCTTCGGGCTCGACGTGGAGTTGCGTCATACAACTCGGGTGCTGTGACCCAAAGATCAGTAGGGATTTAGATAGATCCCGCTCCTCAGCAGGGTGAATGCTTGCCCGACAAGTAAGCATTCGAATTGCTACCGGGGTGGTTGCTATGTACATAGCTATAGCTTCTAGTCCGGGGCGTTGGTCTGGCGCTTAACCTAGACACATTGCACTATACACTCACTTGTGGGTGTATAAGAGTGCCGTGGTTGTAATCCCTTCAGTGTGGAACACGCCACGTTAAATAAGCTTCGGAGGGATCCGATGGACACCTGTCCCTATCTACTATCTAGCGAAACCACAGCCAAGGGAACGGGCTTGGAATAATTAGCGGGGAAAGAAGACCCTTTTGAGCTTGACTCTAATCTGGCAGTGTAAGGAGACATAAGAGGTGTAGAATAAGTGGGAGATATTAGACTTCGGTTTGGTATCGTCAATGAAATACCACTACTCTTATTGTTTCCTTACTTACTTGATTAAATGGAACGTGTATCATTTCCTAGCCATTATACGGATATATTTATTATATCTTATGGTATTGGGTTTTGATGCAAGCTTCTTGATCAAAGTATCACGAGTTTGTTATATAATCGCAAACAAATTCTTTAATAAAACGGTGCATTTATGTATTTTTGATTTGAAAATTTGGTATAACTCCAATTACTCAGGTATGATCCAATTCAAGGACATTGCCAGGTAGGGAGTTTGACTGGGGCGGTACATCTCTCAAATAATAACGGAGGTGTCCCAAGGCCAGCTCAGTGCGGACAGAAACCACACATAGAGCAAAAGGGCAAATGCTGACTTGATCTCGGTGTTCAGTACACACAGGGACAGCAAAAGCTCGGCCTATCGATCCTTTTGGTTTAAAGAGTTTTTAACAAGAGGTGTCAGAAAAGTTACCATAGGGATAACTGGCTTGTGGCGGCCAAGCGTTCATAGCGACGTCGCTTTTTGATCCTTCGATGTCGGCTCTTCCTATCATTGTGAAGCAAAATTCACCAAGCGTTGGATTGTTCACCCATGCAAGGGAACGTGAGCTGGGTTTAGACCGTCGTGAGACAGGTTAGTTTTACCCTACTAATGACAAAACGTTGTTGCGACAGCATTCCTGCGTAGTACGAGAGGAACCGCAGGTACGGACCAATGGCACAATACTTGTTCGAGCGAACAGTGGTATGACGCTACGTCCGTTGGATTATGCCTGAACGCCTCTAAGGTCGTATCCGTGCTGGACTGCAATGATAAATAAGGGGCAATTTGCATTGTATGGCTTCTAAACCATTTAAAGTTTATAATTTACTTTATAAACGACAATGGATGTGATGCCAATGTAATTTGTAACATAGTAAATTGGGAGGATCTTCGATCACCTGATGCCGCGCTAGTTACATATAAAAGCATTATTTAATACAATGACAAAGCCTAGAATCAATTGTAAACGACTTTTGTAACAGGCAAGGTGTTGTAAGTGGTTGAGCAGCTGCCATACTGCGATCCACTGAAGCTTATCCTTTGCTTGATGATTCGATAATAAACATAAATTTAATTGTGTTTATTTTGTTTGGCTTTTTTAAGTCAGAATATATATATATATAAAATATATATATATAAAATAATAATTATATTTAAATAAATTTTATTTAAATATATTTAACAATGGTAGCCATATGTATCGTCATCCTATTAGTGACGCGTATAAAAATATTCTAAGTCCGAACATGCAAATAAGAGACATATGCAAGTATATGTACTTCTTAAGGTAGCCAACTGAATCGTCATCCTATTAGTGACGTGTATACAAATATTCTAAGTCCGAACATACAAGTAAGAGACATATGCAAGTATATGTACCTCTTAAGGTAGCCAACTGAATCGTCATCCTATTAGTGACGCGTATAAAAATATTCTAAGTCCGAACATGCAAGTAAGAGACATATGCAAGTATATGTACCTCTTAAGGTAGCCAACTGAATCGTCATCCTATTAGTGACGTGTATAAAATATTCTAAGTCCGAACATACAATAAGAGACATATGCAAGTATATGTACCTCTTAAGGTAGCCAACTGAATCGTCATCCTATTAGTGACGTGTATAAAAATATTCTAAGTCCGAACATACAATAAGAGACATATGCAAGTATATGTACCTCTTAAGGTAGCCAACTGAATCGTCATCCTATTAGTGACGTGTATAAAAATATTCTAAGTCCGAACATGCAAGTAAGAGACATATGCAAGTCAATGTTCCTCTTAAAATAGATGATTGAATCGTCATCCTATTAGTGACGTGTATAAAAATATTCCAAGTCCAAACATGAGTTATATGGATATGAAAATAATATTAAGTTCTAGTATGGATATGAAAAAAAATGATTATATGGATATGGGAAAAATAACAAGTTCTAGTATGGATATGAAAAAAATGAGTTATGTGGATATGGGAAAATAATAAGTTCTAGTATGGATATGAAAAAAATGAGTTATATGGATATGGAAAAGAATACAGAGTTCTAGTATGGATATGAAAAATGAGTTATATGAATATGGGAAAAATGATAAGTTCTAGTATGGATATGAAAAAATATTGAGTTATATGGATATTAAAGAAATAATAAGTTCTAGTATGGATATGGAATAAATGAGTTATATAGATATGGCAAAAAATAATGTTCTAGTATGGATATGAAAAAAATTAGTTATATGAATATGGGAAAATTTATAAGTTCTAGTATGGATATGGAAAAATAATAAGTTCAAGTATGGATATAAAAAAATATTGAGTTATATGGATATTAAAGAAATAATAAGTTCTAGTATGGATATGGAAAAAATTAGTTATATTGATATGCTAAATAATGAGTTATATGCATATGGGAAAAATACTAAGTTGTAGTATGGATATGGGAAGAATACTGAGTTCTAGTATATATGGGGAAAAAATAATCAGTTATAGAATGGATATGAAAAAATATTGATTTTTAATGATATAGAAGACATAATAAGCTATATTATGGATATGCAAAAAATTAATTTATTGTAATAGTAAATAATAAGTTATATGGATATAGGAAGAAAATTAGGTTCTAGTATGGATATGAAAAAAATTAGTTCTATGGATATGGGAAAAATAAAAAGTTCTGGTATGGATATGGAAAAATATTAAGTTATATGGATATTAAAGAAATAATAAGTTCTAGTATGGATATGGAATAAAATGAGTTCTAGAGATATGGCAAAAATATAATGTTCTAGTATGGATATGAAAAAAATTAGTTATATGAATATGGGAAAATTTATAAGTTCTAGTATGGATATGGGAAAAATATGTTCTAGTATGGATATGAAAAAATATTGAGTTATATGAATATTAAAGAAATAATAAGTTCTAGTATGGATATGGAAAAATATTATTTATATTGATATGGTAAATAATGATTTATATGGATATGGGATAAATACTAAATTCTAGTGTGGATATGGAAAAACTAGTTATATGGATATGGGAAAAATAATAAGTTCAAGTATGGATATG